>NW_027639919.1:0-49677 GCF_949606895.1 Notothenia rossii
GACTCCCCTGACTCCTCCGGGGGCAGGTGCGAGGGGTTCAATGCCTCCTCCCCCCGCTGCGGCGAAAGCCGGAGCGGGACGGAGCGCCCGGTGGTACTGTTATCCCCACGTTTTTGTACCCGAAACTGTCTTGTGAGCTCGTGGCAGAACCATGAAACAAAAAACAATCAATGTATCGGACCCATCACCAGCCCCGCGTTGGTGCGGAGGTGGGACCATTTTAACCAGGTGGTAACCCAAGTCCTCCCCTTGGTCCGTGTTCCCTGCATTGAAGCATCGGACCCATGGTTGCAATCACCAGTTGGCTAACGCATATAAACGGAGAAACAGAAAACCATTTAAATATAATTCATTGTGTGTGTTTTTGGAAGGATGTTGACCGAATGCCCGGTGTGCAGTCTCCGCTATCTGGCTTTGAATAAGCACCTTAAGCACAAACATGCAGTGCGGAACCTGGAGGAAAGAGGCATCATTCTTAAAATGGCCAGTGGTAGAATAAATGTTCGGACCAAACCCTGTCCCATCACAGGGTGTTCGTATGCTGGGAAGAAACTACACCGTCATGTAACTCGTGACCACCCTGAGTTCTCCCAAGATGAGGCACATCAGGTCATGGCAAGGCTGAAGCATAGTGTGGCCCTGCAGTTGCTCCATGACCTCCGAGAGACTAATCCCATCATTGGAATGGCTACATTATTGGATATAGACAATGAGGAGGAATACCCGGTGCACCCTCCACCCTTCTCCCCACATACCGAGTGTGACGAAGAGGACTGCATGCAGGTGAGGCTGGACAATGTGGCATTGAGGGCTCAGAAGGATGCCCTCATTGATGAGGTGAAGACCCTGCGCTCCAGGCTAAAACAGGGTCTAAAACCCAGGAAGCAGAATGCCACTGCTGCTCTGCTTGAGGAAGATGAAGAATGTATACGATTTAAGGGCGTAGCAATCCCAAGTACCCCCGACATGAACTCAGTAGCCTCCGGCAGCAATACCCCTCTCAAGACCCCGGTGAAGACTGTCATGCGGTCCATAGAAGCCTCTGCGAGTTAGACCCCTCTCAAGTCTGTGATGCGGTCCCCAGAAGCCTCCGGAAGCAAGACCCCGATGAAGACTGTCATGCGGTCCGTAGAAGCCTCCTGTAGTGAGACCCCTGTATGCCAGAAGACCCGTGCGTCTGTCTCCAATAAGCTGAAAGCTAATCTGGCTAAGGACTGGCCCTCTCCCCAAAATCAATGGTCCACTGGGAAGGGACGGGGGAATACCATGCGTGAAATCACGTTGCCTAAAAGCATGGAGACGTACATTCAGACATACAGAGGTCATTGTGAGGGTCTCGCACCGACAGTAAAACGGAAAGAGAATTGTATGTCCAATGTCAGCCGGATAAAGAACTTCCTAGTATTCATGGCCCATGGTGTTGACCGGCTGTCAGACTGGCTGTTTCTAAAAGACACAAAGAGGGTCCGTGGCTGGAGCGAGTATATTTCAGAGTCGGGCCGGGCAGTCACAACATCGCTGTTGTTCCTGAAGACTGTGAACCATTTCCTGAGGTACTTGTCTGCATCAAAGCTCCGGGGGTGCAGGCTCACACAGTCTGATATGACCCACATCATCAGAGAGGTGAAAGCCAACATTAACGATTTGAAAAAGTCTGTCACTCTCCACCAGTTTAAGGTGAAGAGGGACAAGCTGGATCGTCTGCCGAGCCAGGCGGAGCTTCTCGCCGCCATGGCGGCCGCTGAGAAGCGCATCCCTGATCTCCTTGACCTGATGGCTAGCAATCCGACCTCAATCACCCAGTACCTGCTATATGGCTATCTAACCCTCCATTGGAGCCTCCTGTATGGCCACCGTCCGGGTGTGTACGCAAACATGACCAACACGGAGGTCTTTGAGGCGGACAGAAGGGGCACTGCTGAGGGCTACATCATCCACGTGCAGGATCACAAGACTGCCAAGACATTTGGTGAAGCACAGCTGGTGCTTACAATAAAGGAGTTTAGCTGGGTCGTGCGGTGGATGGGGATAAAAGAGGGCTTGTCGGGTCCTCAAGAGTGAATTCTTCCTTTTCACATCGGGGAAGCACGCTTCCAAGAACCTGAACGCTCACTTGAAGAGGGCTTGGGCTGATGCTGGGCTAGAAACAGCCGTCACCTTCACCATCTTGCGCACTGCCCTGGCTGACAATATCAAGCATCACCAAGATCCAGAAAGCTGGTCGATTCTGGCTAGGTTTATGTGCCACGACGTAAGCACTGCAGACCGGTTCTACGCGAATACGCCTGGAATAAAGGAGGCATTGAAGATCCGCTCCATGTTCAGGGCGGCGGCAGCAGCTGCAGCAGCATCATCATCATCATCATCAGAAGGAGGTCTACCACCGTCAGCTACCTCCGAAGAGGACTCAGGGGCGGAGAGCAGCGATACCTCTTCTTCAGGACCGATTGATACTCCTGATGAGGGGACAGGGGCCGTGGACTCAACCTTTTTTCCCCGGTGCACTGTACAAGTTAGACGGCTAATATGGCCCCCAGGCCCCTGTTAATCATGTTGTAATCATGTTGTAATCATGTTGTTATTATGTTTATTTTGTATACTGTTTTTGTAAAAATGGTGTGATAATTAAATTAAAAAAATTAAAAAACATTAGTATAACCTTGAAGGTTCCCAGGGGCAAATACAGTGCCAGGTATCAGACTATTTAAACAATGTGTACCAATGATTAAGACACCTTCCCTGGCTTGTAAAATGCGGTGATGCACCCTGGACGTATCAGACTATTTAAAGGGTTACCAGGAGCATGAGAATATCCTCCAAAGAAGGGGTGGTAGTGTCGTGAATAAGGCCGAATATGTATGCCGATGTGCGGACGGTAAAGCACCGCAAAATCCACCCCTTTAGGTTAACCAGGGGCATGAAGTTCTGTAGGGTGTGAAAATCTGGGTTTAGTCCGTGGGGGAGTGCTTAAGTCCGGGGGCCCGGGGTCTCACGGTGCACGAGGTTATGGAAGTACCACTGTTGCCGGAGGTCCTCAGTCCGTCCTTTGGGGCTCTTTCAGGGGCTACAGAGAGGTGGTTTTCCCGGTCCCTCTCCTGGAGGTATGAAATAACCTGAGCTCCATGTGAGGGAGCCGTGCTGGAGCTGCTTAGTCCGTCCTTTGGGGCTCTGTGAGGGGCTAAAAAGAGGTGTTTTTCCCGGTCTATTTTAATGTAAGTCTGACATGAGCAGAGTGTGCATGTTAGGGAGCCGTGCTGGAGCTGCTTAGTCCGTCCTTTGGGGCTCTGTGAGGGGCTAAAAAGAGGTGTTTTTCCCGGTCTATTTTAATGGAAGACTGACATGAGCAGAGTGTGCAATGTTTTGAAACTAATCCACCCACGCTTAGTATGCTATTTTAGGGTATAAATCGTACCTTGTCACCATGCATGTAGCTGCATTTAAAAAAAGCTTACAGCACCGGGTATTCCCAGGCGGTCTCTCATCCAAGCACTGACACGGCCCGACCCTGCATTACTATGGGTCTCTGAAACAATCTGACTTTTACCACACTGTGAGCAGGGTTTAATCCGATTTTCAGCACTCTTTCCCCCGCAGAAACTAGTTTAAATCACCGTGGTCACCATGATGGGGATTTAGGAATGTACCTGTGTGTGGTGCGGAGCTTCCCTGCACTTTAAATCCATTGATTTGCCCTGTTTTTGTTGTATGTTTTACTATTAATGCACTGTGCTCCCTGGGACGACGCGCCTTCCTGTGGGGACACATGAGAACTGCACTCAAATCACTTTGTGCTTTTTAAACAGTTTAACATATTTTTTTCCACATTTAAAAACCGCTTTCTGACCTGGAAATCATTTCTAATCATTATTACCGTTATGGAGGGGCTGCAGGAACACTTTCCCCGCCTTGCAAACATTTATTCCTGGTTCAAATAATCAATTTGTTCCGCCTGCTTTCCGTCAGCACCTCTGCGGCTGTCGGATTAACACAGATGAATGCACTTTTAACACTCACGCAGCCAGAATTCCTGCTCTTTTCCTGGGTTACAAAGTGAGGTGACGCAGCCTGTCCTCTGAGTCTCCCCGCCTCTCAGAGACTTATTTCTGGGTAAAAAAAGCCATGTGCTCCGCCCCCTGGATCTCTGCATGTGTGTGTGCCTGTGAGTCTCTGGCTACTGTCCACATGCCCGCGCTGAGGCACACATGAGGCACTATTTTCGGATACATTTTCTCATTTTCACCACTTTTCATGTTTTTATTATGTATATTGTTATATTATTATTATTGTATATATGTATACTGTGTATACTGTTTTTGTAAAAATCATGTGATTATTAAATAAATAGTAAAACATGAATATAACCTTGAAGGTTCCCAGGGGCAAATACAGTGCCAGGTGTCAGACTATTTAAACAATGTTTACCCAGGATTCAGACACCTTCCCTGGCTTGTAAAATGCGGTGATGCGCCCTGGAGGTATCAGACTATTTTAAACAACTTTTCCCTGCCTTTCAAACACTTGTTCCTGGGTTATAGCCTGTCATTTTGCAGGATATAATTTAACATGGAATCTCTCCTGGAAATGGACATACTCTGTGCATTTCCAGGAGAGGTTACATGTTAAATGATATCCTGCAAAATGACAGGCTACAACTCTCTTCCAGACGTTTAAAAACACTTTTCCCGACCATTTAAACATTATTTCTGGCTTGTAAAGTGCGGTGATGAGCCCTGACAGTATCAAACTATTTAAAGGGTTACCAGGAGCATGAGAATATCCTCCAAAGAAGGGGTGGTGGTGCCGTGAATAAGGCCGAATATGGATACCGATGTGCGGACGGTAAAGCACCGCAAAATCCACCCCCTTTAGGGTAACCAGGGGCATGAAGTTCTGTAGGGTGTGAACATCTGGGTTTAGTCCGTGGGGGAGTGCTTAAGTCCGGGGGCCCGGGGTCTCACGGTGTGCAAGGTTATGGAGGTGCCCATGTCAGGGACACATGCTGGAGGTCTATGGTCCGTCCTTTGGGGGTCTTGGAGGGGCCTCAGAGAGGAGATTTCCCCGGTCTCTGTCCTGGATGAGTGAAATAAACAGAGTCTCCATTTCAGGGACACATGCTGGAGGTCTCTCTCCCGAGAGTGGACGTCCATTGCCTGTAAATAGGTCTAACATTAGGTCTGTCACTTTGGCTAACCGCACCACTGTCTGTCGTCTCCCGCGAGTGGACATCCATTGCCCCTAAATAGGGTTAATATGTGAGAGTTGTGAGAGTTGACTCTGAGCTGCAGACATCAGGCTGATATCACTCTGATCCTCACTGAGCATCTTAACCCTCTACAGCAGGGGTGGGGAACCTTTTTCCTCTCAAGGGCCATTTCAATTTTTTCAACATCCTCCGAGGGCCGTACAAATGATTGACCTCTGCTTAAAAAAACTAAAAAATCACAGCCCATTAATTTGGCCTTTCTTTCGTGCTGTGCAAAAAAAAAGCAACCTCTTAATCCAGATATCTCACCATGACTCGCGCATGCATGCTCATGCACGGTGTGGCATGACCACCACAACAGAAAGATATGGACACAAGATGTGTGGAAATGTAATTAGTTTCATATCCATGTGGATATGATTTAAGTGTGGGGGGGGGGGGGCGGATCTAACCTCATCTCGGGGGGTTTGGGGGCATGCACCACCAGGAAGATTTTTTTTAAATATTGAAAAGGCATCAATCTGGTGCACTTTGAGAGCAACATGAAGAGATCTATGGATACATCTCTCAACACCCAGATGAAACAGAACAGTAAGCAGATTTTTTTTTTCTTTATGGATATTTTACAAATCACTTCCCTTTCAAACTATATTCTTGTTTATTAATAACAACTTTGTTTTACTGTCATACAGTATTTTATACCTGTTTACTTTATTCTCTTATTTTTTTATAACTATAATGATCATATCAATAATAATAATAATAATAATACATTACATTTATAAAGCGCTTTTCCTGGTGCTCAAAGCGCTTACAAGCAAGTAAAACCAAATAACAACAGATAAATAAAGATAAAATAAATAAAGATGATGATAAAGATGTGCCTTTACCTCACTTGTAGAAAAAGCTTCTTATATTCGTTAGCATAGCTAGCTAACCAGATGCTAATAACAACAAAGTTATTGACAGTATGATCAGTATGACAGATGAACAGATCGCCCACTGGGCTTTCAACTAAAGACACAGCCACGCATAAACTGCGGCATGTATTGTGTACGGCTCCTTATGGGTACTGTAATTTCTGAAGTGCTGGAGCGGCGTACTGGCTTTCTGGTGCTCTCTGTCAAAACTGCACCCCTGTCAGACACGTTAGGCTCGTGTTGTGTTCAAGGACCCTAATCTTGGCCAGGAAAAACAGGCACTCGCTTTTTTTTTTTTTTTTGCGGTCTATATTTCTTCAATTTTTTTCTTTTTTGCGTGTGTTTATAAATTACCTCGAGGGCCGTACCAAATGGTCTCGCGGGCCGTATACGGCCCGGAGGCCGGAGGTTCCCCACCCCTGCTCTACAGTCTCAGCCCTTTGTTCATAATGTTGGTGTCCAGTGCCCTGTACTACGAAGCGGGTTTTTCTCTTAGCGAGGTAACTTCAGGGAAAACTCTGGGTTTCCGGTCCTATGACGCTGGTTTACTTCTTACCGGGCTAGATCTCCATGGTAACTTATGCTGAACAACTAACCTGCTCCGGAGCAGGTTTGGCTCCAGGATAAGAGATAAACTCAGTGAAAGCACCGCCTGCTGACCAATCAGAGCTCAGTGTGCGGAGTTTAAAGCTATCAAGTCTTATTACAGGATCAACCGGATCAAAGTAACAATTTGTACAGTCCGCGGCACTGTGAGTGCAGACGTCGATGTGTGTCCCATTATCATTCATATCACATCATATATCTCCTTATCTGAGTCAGCTGAGCCGTATCTGGCCGTGCAACACTCACAGTGTCACATACTGTATGCAGAAGGATTATTTTAAGCAACACATTAAGTGGAGGAAACACTCGAGTCAAATGTAATGAAAGTCAGATGGTGTCTTAGACGGGGCAGTGATATCATAAACCTGTTAATGTACGCATTCAAACACTTGTTCTGTTACCAGCTGTATTCACCTTGCAGGTGCAGCTATGTGGCTTTGATCCTGGATAAAGTGTTTAAGTCATGGATGTTTAAAGTTTAACTTCTTCTTATTTGTCTACGTGATAGTTTACTTTTCATTCAAGAAGTATGACGCTGCGCTGTTAGTACGCTTGTTCATGTTTGTGATTGGTCAAATGTTGCCAACCCTGCCCTTTCACATGAATGCGCACTCAGCTTGATAAAGAAATCCTGGCTTGAGTTACCAAGTTGATAAACAGAGACGTAGGACCGTTTAGCGGGATCTCGTTTGTTAGGGTTAGTTAAGCCAGTTAACTGTTAGAACGGGGTACAAAAATACTGGACTCAAATGCGAAGACTCATATTTTAATAAGAAAAATAAAAGTACATAAACAAAGTTATAACAAAAAATCACTCTTGCGAGGACAAAACCAAACTTCTTGATTTCAAACAAACAAAAACTCTCCTGTCTGGTAACTCTCCTCTCTGGTTTTAATAATGGGTCTCTGGAAATAGAAGCACACTGAAACAAGACGAACTGGCACAAGACAAAGGGAGACAAGGACTATTTAAACATGAGGGAATTGGGAACAGGTGGAAACAATCAGGGGTGGGGCAGACGCTGACGGTGGCGGAAAAACACCCAAAGTGAGGAAGTAACAGGACCTGAAAGGAAAGACAAGAGCTAAATACAAAATAAAACAGGAAATGGGAAAACGAGACATGAAACATGGGGACTTGACTAGAGATGACCAACATAAAATAGACCGACAAGACGTGAAGTAACAAGAAACCTGACTAGACTTGGAATTACATACCTGACTAAACAAGAAATGACAGACATAAAAAAAACACGACTAACACAATTGACGAGACACCACATTAACTCAAACATATCCAGAGTATGTTGAACTGGCTTCGTAGTACAGGGCACTAGTCTGCTTCAGTAAGAATGCTTGTAAAGCCTCAGCCATGAACTGCACTGTTGACATTTACATTAACAGAAAAACATCCTACACTGCATAATTCACTCTGAAACTTTAAACACCTGAAATTCATCTTATATTCTCCATCCTGTTGTAATAAAATAAATGATGGATATAAAATACATAAATATAATGTATACAGTTTTTTAATAAAAAAATGTATACAGGCTGTGGCGCAGTGGAATAGTGCATTGGTGTTCTGATCAGGGGGGCACAGGTTCACACCCCACTGCTGTCAGCATGTCGTTGTGTCCCTGAGACGCTTCACCCCAAAGTGCTCCTGTGGGGATTGTCCACAGTACTGAGTATGTAAGTCGCTTTGGGTAAAAGCGTCTAATATGTAACATCTAATCTAATGTAATGTAATATCAAACTGTCAGGGTTTGGGAATATCAGGACCAGAGGTCGCGTTAACCGAATATTTTCCGTCTATGACATGATTTTTTTAGCAATGAGGAAAAAATCTGAAAGCAGTCCGTCATTTTGACAGATTAGAACAAACTCGGAACAGCGCCAAATGAATGAACAAACAAGAAAGAAAACCTAGAATCCATAAACCAGTAGCATGAGGTAGCATCCAGACAAAAAACCGACAGGAACAAACATGGAGGTGCAAGGAAGACATGAAAGACGACGATCCGACATGGAGCACAGGGGAAGACAAGACTAAATACATAGAAGAGTAATCACAGGACAAGACACAGATGGGCAGGGGAGGCAGAAACACAAGGGCAACAGGTGAACACAATCAGACAATCAGACACAGGAGGGAAACTAAAGACAGGAAGGCAAACACAGGAAGTAGGATCAGACAAAGGGAAAACAGAATTTCAAAATAAACCCATAACTAAAAACACAAAACTAAAATCATGACACAAACTCTGACAAGTATTTTCAGTTGTTGCTGTTTCCAACATGTTTCTGGAGCTACATGATGCTGATAGATACTGCCTGAATAGTTTACACTGAAGATGTGATTTGATGACTCCACTGTTCCTAAAATTAATATTCTGGATCTTTTCTTCACATTTAAAATTCATCCTGTTTTTGATCTTTGTAAACTCTGTGATCTTGAGTTGAATCAGTTTCTGTGGTTTGTATATGTCTGGCTGCACATCATGAGTCTGTGTAGATGGAGCAGAGTCTCAGATGTGAAGTATCCTCTATTTATTAGCACGTTGTCTTTAATGTTAATGAGAGCTCTTTCCCTCTTTCTGTATCTCACAGTTTTTAACCTGTTTGGAGTTTCCACTTTCTAAACTTCTTCAGCTCTGAACAGATTATTAAACCTTTAATTATTCAAACAGGAACATTGTTTTCTAAAGTTACAACATGTTTTCTTTATTCAGACTGAGGCGCTGCAGGTTGTCAGAGATCAGCTGTTCTGCTCTGATCTCAGCTCTGAAGTCCAACCCCTCCCATCTGAGAGTTCTGGACCTGAGTCTCAACGATCTGAAGGATTCAGGAGTGGAGCAGCTGAGTGATCTTCTGGAGAGTCCAGACTGCAGACTGGAGACTCTCAGGTCAGTTCACTGACTCTCTGTTCCTGCTGGAGATCTCATGTTTCATTAACAGTTGAACCTAATGCTTGAAAAACCATACATTTGTGTATGTCGTTGTGAGGGTTTTCCTGCTCACCCAGTTAAAAAGGACAGAAGGAGAGGAAGGCTTGCCTAAAAGAAAGCTTCATTGACTGGCCACAGCTTGCAAACAATACATCAATACTTTAGGAAACAGACAGAACACTGCTGCCAGTGACAGGCTTTCTGGGGGTGAGTCATTCTGCCCCCAGGACCCAAACCAAGAGACAAGAACCAGGTTACTGACACGCTTTACTGTTCACCTGGTTACCTGGTCCTTGTCCAGCTGTCTGGAGCCAGCCCCATCCCTCCAGCAGCCGGCGCTCTAACCACAGCCCACTGCCAGTCATTTTATTCATATTCTTATTGTTCTAGTCAGTGGCGTTTCTATATGTACAAAAGTGGTGGGGCACAAAAAACTTAGATGTCTATATAGAAGCTTCTGCAGTGACGTGCAGTGAGGTTCATGGCTGGTGAGGCACTGACACTTCAGGTTTACACATATTGTATTTTGACCTAAATCTAAATCTAATATTATTTTCAAAAGCTTTTTTTGTCTGATGCTTTGATTAATTTTAAACAGACAGTTCAACAAAATTATACCTAAAAAATGTAATTTTATCATTTAAATCAGGGGTGGGGAACCTTTTTTCTCTCAAGGGCCATTTCAATTTTGACAACATCCTTCGAGGGCCGTACAAATTATTGAACTCAACGTCTAATTAAAAAACTCAAATCACAGCCCATTCATTTCGCCTTTCTTTCGTGCCGTGCAAAGAAAAAGCAACCTCTTAATCCAGATATTTGACCATGACCCGCGCATTCGTGCACAGAAAGATATGGACACAAGATGTGTGCAAATGTATTTAGTTTCATATCCATGTGGACATGATTTAAGTGTGGGGGGGGGGGGGGGGGATCTAACCTCATCTAGGGGGGTTTGGGGGCATGCACCACCAGGAAGATTTTTTTTAAATGTTGAAGTTAAAAGCATCAATCTGGTGCATTTTGAGAGCAACATGAAGAGATCTATGGATACATCTCTCAACACCAGATGAAACAGAACTGTAAGCAGATTTCTTTTTCTTTATGGATATTTTACAAATCACTCTCCTTTCAAACTGTATTCTTGTTTATTAATAACAACTTTTTTGTACTGTCATATTAGTATTGTATACCTGTTTACTTTATTCTCTTATTTTTCTATAACTATAATGATCATATAAAGATGTGCCTTTACCTCACTGGTTGGAGAAAAAGCTTCTTATATTCGTTAGCATAGCTAGCTAACCAGATGCTAATAACAACAAAGTTATTGACTGTATGATCAGTATGACAGATGAACAGATCGCCACTGGGCTTACAACTAAAGACACAGCCACGCAACAACTGCGGCATGTGTACAGCTCCTTGTGGGTATTGCAATTTGTGAAGTCCCGGCCCGGAGCCGCGTTCTGGTGCTCTCCGTTAGAACTACACTCCTGTCAGACGAGACATATACCACGTGATGACACGTTAGGCTCGTGTTGTGTTCAAGGACCCTGACCTTGGCCAGGAAAAACAAGCTTATTTAATTATTTTGCGGTTTAGATTTCTTGAATTTTTTTCTTTTTTGCGTGTGTTTATAAATGACCTCGAGGGCCGTATGCTCTCGCGGGCCGTATACGGCCCGGAGGCCGGAGGTTCCCCACCCCTGATTTAAATATTGAATTGTTCTCTCTTAGTAAGATCCCATTTTCAATAAAATTGCGGTCTTACCTTGACTTGAAGATGAAGTCCATTTGGATATCCTTCTTGACAAAAATCTCTATTACTTGTTTGTAAAAGTCCTCCTTATCTTCTTGTAGTTTCAAAAGTCTATCATAAATCTAATCGGTCGATTTATGATTCGAAAATGATAAAAGTAGGGTAGACATGTGGATATTATCCGGCTGAACAAAACGTGCATTTATCAAACAGGTACGTTTCCCACAGATCTTATTTTGAGCTATTTTCTAAAATCCTATGGAGAAATCCCGTTGCTTTTTTGTGGAGGGAACCCATGCGCAGCTTACTTCCTGGTTTTAGGACGCGTCTCTCGTCTCCTTTTCAAACACCACACTTTTCGCGGCACACGTACTTACAGCCAATCAGCTCTGAATGATGTGAGATGACGTGTGGTGGGGATGGCAGCTCTCTGCCCCTATGGCAGCGTTTCTAAAAGTGTGGGGCGCGCCCCACTGGTGGAGCGCAGAGATGTGATAGGTGGGTTGCGAATGGACGCGATGAACGGGAGTTTTTTCTTTTTTTTAATTACTTTTTTGGACCTCAAGTCGGGATCGAACCTGGGTCCTCGCGGGCGTTAGTGGACTGTTTCCGCCGGAGCCTCGCAATGGCGGGTGCGGTACCGGCGCAGCGGCGCTGTGAAAGTCCACGGCCCACCTATGTCAGAGCCAGCGGCCCACCAAAGGCAGCGGCCCACCGGGAAAAGTCCCGAATCTCCCGATGGCCAATCCGAGCCTGCTCACACACACACAACTGAAACCAAAATCATTTACAGCGTTGCAGTCGGGAAGAAAAGCAATGTGGAGCGGCACCTCACCACTTCACAAGGAGTTTTACCGTGACACTTTTCGAAATCCCGTTTGTGTTCCCCCACTTTACAAAATAGGCCTATGTTTATTATAATTTTTTTAACGCAAGCCGTCATCGCCACGGAGGAGCACACAGCCTCTGTGAGCGAGCAAGACAGAGAGAGAGAGCGAGAGAGCTAGAGAGAGCACACATTTATCTATTTAATATAGCCTAGGTGTAAAAAATAAAGTAAGAAATCATTCCAATGTGTACTATAGGACAGTAAAAAAAAAAAAAAGTTTAAAAGGGGAGTGATTAGTAAAATATGCATAAATAAAAAGAAAGAATGCCAACTAGGTAACATAAGATAAGAATAAACTAGTTTAAATGATTTGTTATTGATTGTGATCATATTCTAGAGATGTTTGGAGTATTGAAAAGTATACAGCTCCCTTTCATCTGAGTGTTGAAAGCTGTATCCATAAATTCATGTTGTGCTCAAAGTGCACCAGATTGAGGCATTTCACTTCAATATTAAAAAAAAATCTTCCCCCGGACCCCCCTGGAGGAGGTGAGGACCCCACTAGAGGAGGTGAGGTCCACCCCCAACTAAAGCAGGTTAAAATAATTAAATTGCATACATTTACTTTTAGTAAACATTGAAAACGGGTCCCACAGACCAAAACAGCACACAAAGGTTAAAGGTAAGCATATAATAATGTTCAAATGTGCTAAATATATACAGTGCAAAAAAACTAAAAAAGAGGAGTAAAAGTAGCTCACGACTTGTTTTATTTTTTGAAAGTAGCTCTCATCCTAAAAAAGGTTGGAGACCCCTGTTATAGAACGATACATTTGACATTTTTAAGCTTGGCCTACCATTTTATTGGAGCGATGAGGAACAGGTGGGGCTTGAAAAGGCCCACCTGTTCAAAGTGGGGAATGACAGAAAAAGTTTGAGAACCACAGCCCCTATGGTCATTATTCTTTTTGCCACACACATTAAATAGGACAATGCTCTGAGCATGCGCAGTGTAGTTTGTACAGTCACCGTTCACTTAGACTGTGAGAGGGAGGGCATGATCGGGTTTTGTCCCACATGGCTCTAAACAGCTCAATAGCCACACACTGTAGACACTAATTAGAAGAACACAGATTAAAACAGCAATGAGACGAATCAGATGATTAAACATGATCTTAAAATATATTTTATATTTTATTTTATTTAATTTTTGCATTTTGTTGTAATCATTATTTTTAATACTTTCTGCTGACACTAGGTGGGGGCTGTGCCTATTATGATGATCCACAATAACAGAATGACAGTCACTGTAATTCAGGGAAAACCTAATTGATTAGGACACAGGAATGTTGAGCTACACTTAATAAACCTGAACATCTGATTGGATAATACATTGATTTGTATCCTCATCATGTTTTCTTTATTCAGACTGAGGAGCTGCAGTCTGTCAGAGATCAGCTGTTCTGCTCTGGCCTCAGCTCTGAAGTCCAACCCCTCCCATCTGAGAGTTCTGGACCTGAGTCACAACGCTCTGAAGGATTCAGGAGTGAAGCTACTAAGAGATCTTCTGGAGAGTCCAGACTGCAGACTGGAGACTCTCAGGTCAGTTCTCCATCTTTTACTTCTGTGCTGAGACGAATATGTGAGAGTTGTGTTGACTCTGAGCTGCAGACATCAGGCTGATATCACTCTGATCCTCACTGAGCATCTTAATGCTAGAGTTGCTTA
Organism: Notothenia rossii; assembly: GCF_949606895.1. Lineage (NCBI taxonomy): Eukaryota > Metazoa > Chordata > Actinopteri > Perciformes > Nototheniidae > Notothenia > Notothenia rossii. The sequence goes on from NW_027639919.1 coordinate 13,999, forward strand.
ATGCAATGTTTGTCTTTACATTTAAATATAACAAAAAAAAGTCTACAGACTCAGCCCTTTGTTCATATGGTTGGTGTCCTGGGGCCTCATTTATAAAGGGATATACGCTCAAAAAATGGTGTACGCCAGTTTCTACGCAATGTTTGCGATTTATAAAATACTAACTTGACGGGAAAACGTGCGGTCCTCCACACAAACTCTAACCCAGGGGTGTCCACACTTTTTTGGCTGGTGAGCTACTTTTGAAATGACCAGCTCACAGAGGTCTACCAACCAAAAATAATATCCCAAATTGCAAGGGTTGCTGAATAACACGTTTTATTTATACATGGGATAACTACAATAGGGCTGCAACAAACGACTCATTTGATAATCGATTAATCTATTCGGACTATTACTGTGTGCCTTGCGCAATTTCTCAAACGCTCTTATTTAGCCATCAACTTTTAGATTTAGCTTGAGGTTGTTTTAGGCATGTGGAAACTAACAATGAAGACAATAAAGATGAATACTTGATTCAAAAATACATACATTATTAAATTAACTAAACACATTTTGAACAAAACTAACATTGCTTTTTATTTAAATTAAATAAATAATATTTCACATCAAAAGAAACAACAATGTTTTAACAAATGGTATTAAATAATGTGATAACAGAACTGTAAACAGAATAGCTGAAACTTTAACAAAATAAATAACTCAGTTACCTCTAATCATTAACCCATGTTTGTATAATGTAGTTAACTCCGTGTGTTGCTGCTAGCATACATAACACCTGACGTGGAAACGTTACTCGTGGATGGGGCTACAGAGCTACTAGAAAGACAGTCGAACCCGGTGCATTCCTCCGTCTGGATGTGGAGCACTTTTGATAAATGTTTAGACAAATTGCTCGTGTTACCGCCCTTACATGCTAAACACTTTTGGTGACGAGCATTGTCCACCTCAAGACGGGTAACATGTAACCACACCTTGGAGCGCTTCTCTCCGCCATCTCCTCCGTGTGTTGCTGCATGTAGCAGATGCGTGTGTGTAAACTGCCCCGCCCCCTCGCACACAGACGGGGGAGAGAGAGATCTCTTCTGGATTGGAAAGATAGAAAATACACCGACCATAGACGCATTTGTTTGTCTTTTTGCATGTTAGAAACGAGTTGGCGACACTAAGACTAAGAGATAATGTTTTTGTAGCAATAATACATGACCTTTCTCTTTCTCAACTCGCTACTCGGAGGAAAGTCGCTGTCATATGTCTAGTGGCGGCGCCAGAGATTTTCTCTAGGGGGTGCTGTGGGGTAGCTTGACGTTTCATAGAGGGTGCTCAAACTTGAAGGGTTTCCCATTAATGCACCAGCGCTACAGCTGAATTTTCTACTGCAACTCATACTTGTCAACCCTCCCGATTTTCGCGGGAGACTCCCGATTTCATTGCCCTCTCCCGGTTTCCTCCCGGGGTCATATTTCTCCCGCATTTCTCCCGATTTCTGACAAAATCAGATTTACACAGGACTGTTTCCACTCGGACTTTAATTCAGCTGAACCATTGTTTGGTTTCCATGGTAACACGTCTCTTTAGTAGCGCACGCTACTGAAAGTCTGAGAGGGTGAGGCAGATAGTCACAGAAAACAGAACAAACCTTTTTTGCCACAGCTTTTATTATTTAATAAAGCTCGCTTTTCATTAAATTCTGCATTTGAGTCCTACCTGCTTCGCCCAATCGTAACAGAATGAATCGACCAAATTTGGACTCAGCCGATTTTAATGTTTTGGCCCCACAGGCGGAATGTCTTGGGTACTCTCTGGAGTACATTTTTTACACCTGGAAGAACGCCTCATCTAGACGGGGTAAAGACGCTGCTTTGAAGGAGGCACGCCGGGAGGTTGCTCGCAAGCCCTGGCTCAGGAGCTTGTCACAAGCTTCTAACCCTTTCCTGGGATCCGACTACTGTCCTGTTGGAGGTCCACGGAGTCTCCAAATAGCCTCTAGGAGACGCAGGGCCAGGATTCCAGCCCGTGCTCCAACAGCCATGATCCCGGCTTCAGTTCCGGTTTCCACAGCCATGGATCCATGCACCAGTACCGGCCCGCAGAGCTATGTTTCCTTGCCTGATTACCTGGCCCACACAGCCATGGTCCAGGCCTCTGTTCCGGTTCCAGCATCTCCGGTTCCAGCCTCAGACCTTTTCTCAGGAACCCGTCTGGCGTTTGGAGGTCCACGGAGCCTCCAAAAGGTCTCTGGAAGATGCAAGGCCAGAATTCCAGCCCGTACTCCAGCGGCTCCGGCTCCAGTGCCGGTCCCAGCAGCCATGGTTCCGGCCCCAGTTCTGGTCCCAGCAGCCATGGTTCCAGCCTCAGTCCTGGCCCCAGCAACCATGGTTCCGGCCCCAGCAGCCATGGTCCCGACTTCAGCTTCGGCTCCAGTGCTGGCTCTCCGGCTGACGCCAGCTCCCCGTGTCCTGTCGGTGTACCGGCCGACTCCAGCACCTTGTGTCCTGTCGGCGTACCGACCGTCTCAAGTCACCGTGACACTTTTCGAAATCCCGTTTGTGTTCCCCCACTTTACAAAATAGGCCTATGTTTATTATAATTTTTTTAACGCAAGCCGTCATCGCCACGGAGGAGCACACAGCCTCTGTGAGCGAGCAAGACAGAGAGAGAGAGCGAGAGAGCTAGAGAGAGCACACATTTATCTATTTAATATAGCCTAGGTGTAAAAAATAAAGTAAGAAATCATTCCAATGTGTACTATAGGACAGTAAAAAAAAAAAAAAGTTTAAAAGGGGAGTGATTAGTAAAATATGCATAAATAAAAAGAAAGAATGCCAACTAGGTAACATAAGATAAGAATAAACTAGTTTAAATGATTTGTTATTGATTGTGATCATATTCTAGAGATGTTTGGAGTATTGAAAAGTATACAGCTCCCTTTCATCTGAGTGTTGAAAGCTGTATCCATAAATTCATGTTGTGCTCAAAGTGCACCAGATTGAGGCATTTCACTTCAATATTAAAAAAAAATCTTCCCCCGGACCCCCCTGGAGGAGGTGAGGACCCCACTAGAGGAGGTGAGGTCCACCCCCAACTAAAGCAGGTTAAAATAATTAAATTGCATACATTTACTTTTAGTAAACATTGAAAACGGGTCCCACAGACCAAAACAGCACACAAAGGTTAAAGGTAAGCATATAATAATGTTCAAATGTGCTAAATATATACAGTGCAAAAAAACTAAAAAAGAGGAGTAAAAGTAGCTCACGACTTGTTTTATTTTTTGAAAGTAGCTCTCATCCTAAAAAAGGTTGGAGACCCCTGTTATAGAACGATACATTTGACATTTTTAAGCTTGGCCTACCATTTTATTGGAGCGATGAGGAACAGGTGGGGCTTGAAAAGGCCCACCTGTTCAAAGTGGGGAATGACAGAAAAAGTTTGAGAACCACAGCCCCTATGGTCATTATTCTTTTTGCCACACACATTAAATAGGACAATGCTCTGAGCATGCGCAGTGTAGTTTGTACAGTCACCGTTCACTTAGACTGTGAGAGGGAGGGCATGATCGGGTTTTGTCCCACATGGCTCTAAACAGCTCAATAGCCACACACTGTAGACACTAATTAGAAGAACACAGATTAAAACAGCAATGAGACGAATCAGATGATTAAACATGATCTTAAAATATATTTTATATTTTATTTTATTTAATTTTTGCATTTTGTTGTAATCATTATTTTTAATACTTTCTGCTGACACTAGGTGGGGGCTGTGCCTATTATGATGATCCACAATAACAGAATGACAGTCACTGTAATTCAGGGAAAACCTAATTGATTAGGACACAGGAATGTTGAGCTACACTTAATAAACCTGAACATCTGATTGGATAATACATTGATTTGTATCCTCATCATGTTTTCTTTATTCAGACTGAGGAGCTGCAGTCTGTCAGAGATCAGCTGTTCTGCTCTGGCCTCAGCTCTGAAGTCCAACCCCTCCCATCTGAGAGTTCTGGACCTGAGTCACAACGCTCTGAAGGATTCAGGAGTGAAGCTACTAAGAGATCTTCTGGAGAGTCCAGACTGCAGACTGGAGACTCTCAGGTCAGTTCTCCATCTTTTACTTCTGTGCTGAGACGAATATGTGAGAGTTGTGTTGACTCTGAGCTGCAGACATCAGGCTGATATCACTCTGATCCTCACTGAGCATCTTAATGCTAGAGTTGCTTAATGCAATGTTTGTCTTTACATTTAAATATAACAAAAAAAAGTCTACAGACTCAGCCCTTTGTTCATATGGTTGGTGTCCTGGGGCCTCATTTATAAAGGGATATACGCTCAAAAAATGGTGTACGCCAGTTTCTACGCAATGTTTGCGATTTATAAAATACTAACTTGACGGGAAAACGTGCGGTCCTCCACACAAACTCTAACCCAGGGGTGTCCACACTTTTTTGGCTGGTGAGCTACTTTTGAAATGACCAGCTCACAGAGGTCTACCAACCAAAAATAATATCCCAAATTGCAAGGGTTGCTGAATAACACGTTTTATTTATACATGGGATAACTACAATAGGGCTGCAACAAACGACTCATTTGATAATCGATTAATCTATTCGGACTATTACTGTGTGCCTTGCGCAATTTCTCAAACGCTCTTATTTAGCCATCAACTTTTAGATTTAGCTTGAGGTTGTTTTAGGCATGTGGAAACTAACAATGAAGACAATAAAGATGAATACTTGATTCAAAAATACATACATTATTAAATTAACTAAACACATTTTGAACAAAACTAACATTGCTTTTTATTTAAATTAAATAAATAATATTTCACATCAAAAGAAACAACAATGTTTTAACAAATGGTATTAAATAATGTGATAACAGAACTGTAAACAGAATAGCTGAAACTTTAACAAAATAAATAACTCAGTTACCTCTAATCATTAACCCATGTTTGTATAATGTAGTTAACTCCGTGTGTTGCTGCTAGCATACATAACACCTGACGTGGAAACGTTACTCGTGGATGGGGCTACAGAGCTACTAGAAAGACAGTCGAACCCGGTGCATTCCTCCGTCTGGATGTGGAGCACTTTTGATAAATGTTTAGACAAATTGCTCGTGTTACCGCCCTTACATGCTAAACACTTTTGGTGACGAGCATTGTCCACCTCAAGACGGGTAACATGTAACCACACCTTGGAGCGCTTCTCTCCGCCATCTCCTCCGTGTGTTGCTGCATGTAGCAGATGCGTGTGTGTAAACTGCCCCGCCCCCTCGCACACAGACGGGGGAGAGAGAGATCTCTTCTGGATTGGAAAGATAGAAAATACACCGACCATAGACGCATTTGTTTGTCTTTTTGCATGTTAGAAACGAGTTGGCGACACTAAGACTAAGAGATAATGTTTTTGTAGCAATAATACATGACCTTTCTCTTTCTCAACTCGCTACTCGGAGGAAAGTCGCTGTCATATGTCTAGTGGCGGCGCCAGAGATTTTCTCTAGGGGGTGCTGTGGGGTAGCTTGACGTTTCATAGAGGGTGCTCAAACTTGAAGGGTTTCCCATTAATGCACCAGCGCTACAGCTGAATTTTCTACTGCAACTCATACTTGTCAACCCTCCCGATTTTCGCGGGAGACTCCCGATTTCATTGCCCTCTCCCGGTTTCCTCCCGGGGTCATATTTCTCCCGCATTTCTCCCGATTTCTGACAAAATCAGATTTACACAGGACTGTTTCCACTCGGACTTTAATTCAGCTGAACCATTGTTTGGTTTCCATGGTAACACGTCTCTTTAGTAGCGCACGCTACTGAAAGTCTGAGAGGGTGAGGCAGATAGTCACAGAAAACAGAACAAACCTTTTTTGCCACAGCTTTTATTATTTAATAAAGCTCGCTTTTCATTAAATTCTGCATTTGAGTCCTACCTGCTTCGCCCAATCGTAACAGAATGAATCGACCAAATTTGGACTCAGCCGATTTTAATGTTTTGGCCCCACAGGCGGAATGTCTTGGGTACTCTCTGGAGTACATTTTTTACACCTGGAAGAACGCCTCATCTAGACGGGGTAAAGACGCTGCTTTGAAGGAGGCACGCCGGGAGGTTGCTCGCAAGCCCTGGCTCAGGAGCTTGTCACAAGCTTCTAACCCTTTCCTGGGATCCGACTACTGTCCTGTTGGAGGTCCACGGAGTCTCCAAATAGCCTCTAGGAGACGCAGGGCCAGGATTCCAGCCCGTGCTCCAACAGCCATGATCCCGGCTTCAGTTCCGGTTTCCACAGCCATGGATCCATGCACCAGTACCGGCCCGCAGAGCTATGTTTCCTTGCCTGATTACCTGGCCCACACAGCCATGGTCCAGGCCTCTGTTCCGGTTCCAGCATCTCCGGTTCCAGCCTCAGACCTTTTCTCAGGAACCCGTCTGGCGTTTGGAGGTCCACGGAGCCTCCAAAAGGTCTCTGGAAGATGCAAGGCCAGAATTCCAGCCCGTACTCCAGCGGCTCCGGCTCCAGTGCCGGTCCCAGCAGCCATGGTTCCGGCCCCAGTTCTGGTCCCAGCAGCCATGGTTCCAGCCTCAGTCCTGGCCCCAGCAACCATGGTTCCGGCCCCAGCAGCCATGGTCCCGACTTCAGCTTCGGCTCCAGTGCTGGCTCTCCGGCTGACGCCAGCTCCCCGTGTCCTGTCGGTGTACCGGCCGACTCCAGCACCTTGTGTCCTGTCGGCGTACCGACCGTCTCAAGTCACCGTGACACTTTTCGAAATCCCGTTTGTGTTCCCCCACTTTACAAAATAGGCCTATGTTTATTATAATTTTTTTAACGCAAGCCGTCAGCGCCACGGAGGAGCACACATGCCTCTGTGAGCGAGCAAGACAGAGAGAGAGAGCGAGAGAGCTAGAGAGAGCACACATTTATCTATTTAATATAGCCTAGGTGTAAAAAATGAAGTAAGAAATCATTCCAATGTGTACTATAGGACAGTAAGAAAAAAAAAAAGTTTTAAAGGGGAGTGATTAGTAAAATATGCATGAATAAAAAGAAAGAATGCCAACTAGGTAACATAAGATAAGAATAAACTAGTTTAAATGATTTGTTATTGATTGTGATCATATTCTAGAGATGTTTGGAGTATTGAAAAGTATACAGCTCCCTTTCATCTGAGTGTTGAGAGCTGTATCCATAAATTCATGTTGTGCTCAAAGTGCACCAGATTGAGGCATTTCACTTCAATATTAAAAAAAAATCTTCCCCCGGACCCCCCTGGAGGAGGTGAGGACCCCACTAGAGGAGGTGAGGTCCACCCCCAACTAAAGCAGGTTAAAATAATTAAATTGCATACATTTTCTTTTAGTAAACATTGAAAACGGGTCCCACAGACCAAAACAGCACACAAAGGTTAAAGGTAAGCATATAATAATGTTCAAATGTGCTAAATATATACAGTGCAAAAAAACTAAAAAAGAGGAGTAAAAGTAGCTCACGACTTGTTTTATTTTTTGAAAGTAGCTCTCATCCTAAAAAAGGTTGGAGACCCCTGTTATAGAACGATACATTTGACATTTTTAAGCTTGGCCTACCATTTTATTGGAGCGATGAGGAACAGGTGGGGCTTGAAAAGGCCCACCTGTTCAAAGTGGGGAATGACAGAAAAAGTTTGAGAACCACAGCCCCTATGGTCATTATTCTTTTTGCCACACACATTAAATAGGACAATGCTCTGAGCATGCGCAGTGTAGTTTGTACAGTCACCGTTCACTTAGACTGTGAGAGGGAGGGCATGATCGGGTTTTGTCCCACATGGCTCTAAACAGCTCAATAGCCACACACTGTAGACACTAATTAGAAGAACACAGATTAAAACAGCAATGAGACGAATCAGATGATTAAACATGATCTTAAAATATATTTTATATTTTATTTTATTTAATTTTTGCATTTTGTTGTAATCATTATTTTTAATACTTTCTGCTGACACTAGGTGGGGGCTGTGCCTATTATGATGATCCACAATAACAGAATGACAGTCACTGTAATTCAGGGAAAACCTAATTGATTAGGACACAGGAATGTTGAGCTACACTTAATAAACCTGAACATCTGATTGGATAATACATTGATTTGTATCCTCATCATGTTTTCTTTATTCAGACTGCAGCACTGCAGGTTGTCAGAGATCAGCTGTTCTGCTCTGATCTCAGCTCTGAAGTCCAACCCCTCCCACCTGAGAGAGCTGGACCTGAGTCACAACGCTCTGAAGGATTCAGGAGTGAAGCTACTAAGAGATCTTCTGGAGAGTCCAAACTGCAGACTGGAGACCCTCAGGTCAGTTCTCCATCTTTTACTTCTGTGCTGAGACGAATATGTGAGAGGTGTGTTGACTCTGAGCTGCAGACATCAGGCTGATATCACTCTGATCCTCACTGAGCATCTTAATGCTAGAGTTGCTTAATGCAATGTTTGTCTTTACATTTAAATATAACAAAAAAAAGTCTACAGACTCAGCCCTTTGTTCATATGGTTGGTGTCCTGGGGCCTCATTTATAAAGGGATATACGCTCAAAAAATGGTGTACGCCAGTTTCTACGCAATGTTTGCGATTTATAAAATACTAACTTGACGGGAAAACGTGCGGTCCTCCACACAAACTCTAACCCAGGGGTGTCCACACTTTTTTGGCTGGTGAGCTACTTTTGAAATGACCAGCTCACAGAGGTCTACCAACCAAAAATAATATCCCAAATTGCAAGGGTTGCTGAATAACACGTTTTATTTATACATGGGATAACTACAATAGGGCTGCAACAAACGACTCATTTGATAATCGATTAATCTATTCGGACTATTACTGTGTGCCTTGCGCAATTTCTCAAACGCTCTTATTTAGCCATCAACTTTTAGATTTAGCTTGAGGTTGTTTTAGGCATGTGGAAACTAACAATGAAGACAATAAAGATGAATACTTGATTCAAAAATACATACATTATTAAATTAACTAAACACATTTTGAACAAAACTAACATTGCTTTTTATTTAAATTAAATAAATAATATTTCACATCAAAAGAAACAACAATGTTTTAACAAATGGTATTAAATAATGTGATAACAGAACTGTAAACAGAATAGCTGAAACTTTAACAAAATAAATAACTCAGTTACCTCTAATCATTAACCCATGTTTGTATAATGTAGTTAACCCCGTGTGTTGCTGCTAGCATACATAACACCTGACGTGGAAACGTTACTCGTGGATGGGGCTACAGAGCTACTCGAAAGACAGTCGAACCCGGTGCATTCCTCCGTCTGAATGTGGAGCACTTTGATAAATGTTTAGACAAATTGCTCGTGTTACCGCCCTTACATGCTAAACACTTTTGGTGACGAGCATTGTCCACCTCAAGACGGGTAACATGTAACCACACCTTGGAGCGCTTCTCTCCGCCATCCCCTCCGTGTGTTGCTGCATGTAGCAGATGCGTGTGTGTAAACTGCCCCGCCCCCTCGCACACAGACGGGGGAGAGAGAGATCTCTTCTGGATTGGAAAGATAGAAAATACACCGACCATAGACGCATTTGTTTGTCTTTTTGCATGTTAGAAACGAGTTGGCGACACTAAGACTAAGAGATAATGTTTTTGTAGCAATAATACATGACCTTTCTCTTTCTCAACTCGCTACTCGGAGGAAAGTCGCTGTCATATGTCTAGTGGCGGCGCCAGAGATTTTCTCTAGGGGGTGCTGTGGGGTAGCTTGACGTTTCATAGAGGGTGCTCAAACTTGAAGGGTTTCCCATTAATGCACCAGCGCTACAGCTGAATTTTCTACTGCAACTCATACTTGTCAACCCTCCCGATTTTCGCGGGAGACTCCCGATTTCATTGCCCTCTCCCGGTTTCCTCCCGGGGTCATATTTCTCCCGCATTTCTCCCGATTTCTGACAAAATCAGATTTACACAGGACTGTTTCCACTCGGACTTTAATTCAGCTGAACCATTGTTTGGTTTCCATGGTAACACGTCTCTTTAGTAGCGCACGCTACTGAAAGTCTGAGAGGGTGAGGCAGATAGTCACAGAAAACAGAACAAACCTTTTTTGCCACAGCTTTTATTATTTAATAAAGCTCGCTTTTCATTAAATTCTGCATTTGAGTCCTACCTGCTTCGCCCAATCGTAACAGAATGAATCGACCAAATTTGGACTCAGCCGATTTTAATGTTTTGGCCCCACAGGCGGAATGTCTTGGGTACTCTCTGGAGTACATTTTTTACACCTGGAAGAACGCCTCATCTAGACGGGGTAAAGACGCTGCTTTGAAGGAGGCACGCCGGGAGGTTGCTCGCAAGCCCTGGCTCAGGAGCTTGTCACAAGCTTCTAACCCTTTCCTGGGATCCGACTACTGTCCTGTTGGAGGTCCACGGAGTCTCCAAATAGCCTCTAGGAGACGCAGGGCCAGGATTCCAGCCCGTGCTCCAACAGCCATGATCCCGGCTTCAGTTCCGGTTTCCACAGCCATGGATCCATGCACCAGTACCGGCCCGCAGAGCTATGTTTCCTTGCCTGATTACCTGGCCCACACAGCCATGGTCCAGGCCTCTGTTCCGGTTCCAGCATCTCCGGTTCCAGCCTCAGACCTTTTCTCAGGAACCCGTCTGGCGTTTGGAGGTCCACGGAGCCTCCAAAAGGTCTCTGGAAGATGCAAGGCCAGAATTCCAGCCCGTACTCCAGCGGCTCCGGCTCCAGTGCCGGTCCCAGCAGCCATGGTTCCGGCACCAGTTCTGGTCCCAGCAGCCATGGTTCCAGCCTCAGTCCTGGCCCCAGCAACCATGGTTCCGGCCCCAGCAGCCATGGTCCCGACTTCAGCTTCGGCTCCAGTGCTGGCTCTCCGGCTGACGCCAGCTCCCCGTGTCCTGTCGGTGTACCGGCCGACTCCAGCACCTTGTGTCCTGTCGGCGTACCGACCGTCTCAAGTCACCGTGACACTTTTCGAAATCCCGTTTGTGTTCCCCCACTTTACAAAATAGGCCTATGTTTATTATAATTTTTTTAACGCAAGCCGTCAGCGCCACGGAGGAGCACACATGCCTCTGTGAGCGAGCAAGACAGAGAGAGAGAGCGAGAGAGCTAGAGAGAGCACACATTTATCTATTTAATATAGCCTAGGTGTAAAAAATGAAGTAAGAAATCATTCCAATGTGTACTATAGGACAGTAAGAAAAAAAAAAAGTTTTAAAGGGGAGTGATTAGTAAAATATGCATGAATAAAAAGAAAGAATGCCAACTAGGTAACATAAGATAAGAATAAACTAGTTTAAATGATTTGTTATTGATTGTGATCATATTCTAGAGATGTTTGGATTATTGAAAAGTATACAGCTCCCTTTCATCTGAGTGTTGAGAGCTGTATCCATAAATTCATGTTGTGCTCAAAGTGCACCAGATTGAGGCATTTCACTTCAATATTAAAAAGAAATCTTCCCCCGGACCCCCCTGGAGGAGGTGAGGACCCCACTAGAGGAGGTGAGGTCCACCCCCAACTAAAGCAGGTTAAAATAATTAAATTGCATACATTTTCTTTTAGTAAACATTGAAAACGGGTCCCACAGACCAAAACAGCACACAAAGGTTAAAGGTAAGCATATAATAATGTTCAAATGTGCTAAATATATACAGTGCAAAAAAACTAAAAAAGAGGAGTAAAAGTAGCTCACGACTTGTTTTATTTTTTGAAAGTAGCTCTCATCCTAAAAAAAGGTTGGAGACCCCTGTTATAGAACGATACATTTGACATTTTTAAGCTTGGCCTACCATTTTATTGGAGCGATGAGGAACAGGTGGGGCTTGAAAAGGCCCACCTGTTCAAAGTGGGGAATGACAGAAAAAGTTTGAGAACCACAGCCCCTATGGTCATTATTCTTTTTGCCACACACATTAAATAGGACAATGCTCTGAGCATGCGCAGTGTAGTTTGTACAGTCACCGTTCACTTAGACTGTGAGAGGGAGGGCATGATCGGGTTTTGTCCCACATAGCTCTAAACAGCTCAATAGCCACACACTGTAGACACTAATTAGAAGAACACAGATTAAAACAGCAATGAGACGAATCAGATGATTAAACATGATCTTAAAATATATTTTATATTTTATTTTATTTAATTTTTGCATTTTGTTGTAATCATTATTTTTAATACTTTCTGCTGACACTAGGTGGGGGCTGTGCCTATTATGATGATCCACAATAACAGAATGACAGTCACTGTAATTCAGGGAAAACCTAATTGATTAGGACACAGGAATGTTGAGCTACACTTAATAAACCTGAACATCTGATTGGATAATACATTGATTTGTATCCTCATCATGTTTTCTTTATTCAGACTGCAGCACTGCAGGTTGTCAGAGATCAGCTGTTCTGCTCTGATCTCAGCTCTGAAGTCCAACCCCTCCCACCTGAGAGAGCTGGACCTGAGTCACAACGCTCTGAAGGATTCAGGAGTGAAGCTACTAAGAGATCTTCTGGAGAGTCCAGACTGCAGACTGGAGACTCTCAGGTCAGTTCTCCATCTTTTACTTCTGTGCTGAGATGAATATGTGAGAGGTGTGTTGACTCTGAGCTGCAGACATCAGGCTGATATCACTCTGATCCTCACTGAGCATCTTAATGCTAGAGTTGCTTAATGCAATGTTTGTCTTTACATTTAAATATAACAAAAAAAAGTCTACAGACTCAGCCCTTTGTTCATATGGTTGGTGTCCTGGGGCCTCATTTATAAAGGGATATACGCTCAAAAAATGGTGTACGCCAGTTTCTACGCAATGTTTGCGATTTATAAAATACTAACTTGACGGGAAAACGTGCGGTCCTCCACACAAACTCTAACCCAGGGGTGTCCACACTTTTTTGGCTGGTGAGCTACTTTTGAAATGACCAGCTCACAGAGGTCTACCAACCAAAAATAATATCCCAAATTGCAAGGGTTGCTGAATAACACGTTTTATTTATACATGGGATAACTACAATAGGGCTGCAACAAACGACTCATTTGATAATCGATTAATCTATTCGGACTATTACTGTGTGCCTTGCGCAATTTCTCAAACGCTCTTATTTAGCCATCAACTTTTAGATTTAGCTTGAGGTTGTTTTAGGCATGTGGAAACTAACAATGAAGACAATAAAGATGAATACTTGATTCAAAAATACATACATTATTAAATTAACTAAACACATTTTGAACAAAACTAACATTGCTTTTTATTTAAATTAAATAAATAATATTTCACATCAAAAGAAACAACAATGTTTTAACAAATGGTATTAAATAATGTGATAACAGAACTGTAAACAGAATAGCTGAAACTTTAACAAAATAAATAACTCAGTTACCTCTAATCATTAACCCATGTTTGTATCATGTAGTTAACTCCGTGTGTTGCTGCTAGCATACATAACACCTGACGTGGAAACGTTACTCGTGGATGGGGCTACAGAGCTACTCGAAAGACAGTCGAACCCGGTGCATTCGTCCGTCTGAATGTGGTGCACTTTTGCTAAATGTTTAGACAAATTGCTCGTGTTACCGCCCTTACATGCTAAACACTTTTGGTGACGAGCATTGTCCACCTCAAGACGGGTAACATGTAACCACACCTTGGAGCGCTTCTCTCCACCATCTCCTCCGTGTGTTGCTGCATGTAGCAGATGCGTGTGTGTAAACTGCCCCGCCCCCTTGCAAACAGACGGGGGAGAGAGAGATCTCTTCTGGATTGGAAAGATAGAAAATACACCGACCATAGACGCATTTGTTTGTCTTTTTGCATGTTAGAAACGAGTTGGCGACACTAAGACTAAGAGATAATGTTTTTGTAGCAATAATACATGACCTTTCTCTTTCTCAACTCGCTACTCGGAGGGAAGTCGCTGTCATATGTCTAGTGGCGGCGCCAGAGATTTTCTCTAGGGGGTGCTGTGGGGTAGCTTGACGTTTCATAGAGGGTGCTCAAACTTGAAGGGTTTCCCATTAATGCACCAGCGCTACAGCTGAATTTTCTACTGCAACTCATACTTGTCAACCCTCCCGATTTTCGCGGGAGACTCCCGATTTCATTGCCCTCTCCCGGTTTCCTCCCGGGGTCATATTTCTCCCGCATTTCTCCCGATGTCTGACAAAATCAGATTTACTCAGGACTGTTTCCACTCGGACTTTAATTCAGCTGAACCATTGTTTGGTTTCCATGGTAACACGTCTCTTTAGTAGCGCACGCTACTGAAAGTCTGAGAGGGTGAGGCAGATATTCACAGAAAACAGAACAAGAATCGACAACTACTCTACTCTCTGCTCACTCCTTTCCTACCCACACATATGCGGGGATGGTGCTACAGGCCGCAAGGCATTGTACTTAGAACTACAATATAAGCATGTTAATGTTAATCTAACAGCTCCGGCGATCCACTAGCACCACCCCACCCCCCATTTTGCGTTTTGAAATGCTCCCGAAGATTTTTTAAATATTGAAGTTAAAAGCATCAATCTGGTGCACTTTGAGAGCAAAATGAAGAGATCTATGGATACATCTCTCAGTCTCAACATACATATGAAACAGAACTGTAAACAGATTTACAATTTCTTTATAGATATTTTACAAATCACTCCCCTTTTAAAACAAAACGTTTGAGACCCACTGAGATAACTAGACTAAAGTTAAGTATCTAAACACTGAGAGTCCTTTACTTCACCTGAGCTGAGGTTATCTGAGACGCTCAGTCTGACAGGAGAGAGTTCTCCCTCCACCTTGTTGTTGAAAAAGCTCCTTATATCCGTTAGCTTGGCTAGCTAGCACCAGATGCTAACCACAGCGATCTCCGGTAGAGACCCACCGGTGCTCGCCCACGCACACAAAATGGCTCGTGCCACACACACACAGAGCAGAGCTTGAATGAAACACAGAGAGCCAGAAGTAAGCTACTTGTACTCACGAGGCCTATTATGTGCAGAATCCCTCTCGCTTTCAGGTGGTTTTGATTGAGTGTCCACACGTGGACGTTTGAGGACTAAAAAAGGATCCATTTGTCACTTTGCTGTTAGCAAATAATTTGGCGCTCCAGCTAACAGGAAGTCACTCAAGTGTCAAAAAGTAATTTAGCCTATGGGTAGGTCAAAAATCTAATGGGTGCTGGCCATTGGCCTAATCATATCACCTGTGTTGGTTTTATGTTTTTGGTCAAACATTTCTTTGTTTCACATTTGCATTGATGTCATCAATAATTGTTCTAATTTAATTTAATAAAAAAAATTAAAAAACATTCGAAAAAAAAAACAACATATATTTCTTGGGGGTGCTTAGGGGGTGCTTTGGCTCCCCCCTGGCGCCGCCCCTGTCAATGCCTTGTGAACACTCCGATAATGCCTCTCCACGTTACCTTTCTTTGGCAGAGCGACGCTTGCTTTACCAATAAGGCAAATAACCTTTGAATGTGACATCACAAACAAATATTCTCTCCACCCATTCTGGATGGAAGTGGTTTGTCTTTAGCTTTTTGCTCTCATTTTGTTGTTTGTCTCTTTAACTTAATTTGAGTTTTCCCGGCACTTTACGGATTTTGTATCGCTTTGCATTCTGGGTTAACAGACTGGAAAGCGATCCTTTTCTGTCAATCAAGTCAACTCCTGAATTAAGTGGCAGGGAGGCCAAGGGAGGAGGGATCAAAACCTGTTTTGTCTATTTTAACAGAGCTGGATTTTTTTTTTTTATGAATGACTCGCGATCTACCAGCATTGCCGGTCGACCGTGGTCGACGTACTGGGCACCTCCAACTCATGCGTACGCACTAAGCACAAAAACGGGAGAGACGAGAAACTGTGAGACCGTTGTCAGAAGGAAGAATGGAGAAATATGTGGAAATAATACCATAAATAAAATGTTACCTCTCATTTATCATATATGAAGAATTCATTTTCAAACATTGATTAAAGCCAATCTTCAAATGATTTAACAAACGCCTGTTTGAGACTCCTCAGAGCACAAAAACATAACTGGGAGAAATAAATAAATACGGATATGTTTTTTAAAACCACCTGGAATATGTTGTGTTAATGTTATGAAATGTTTTCTCATGAATGATGCGGTAAGCAGGACGACAGAATTACGTCTAAACTCACGCCGTGTTGCATTTCTATAGGTTGAAGATACGAGCATGGTTTTATATACTAACATGTTTAATCGTGTTTTATGCCGTTTGCCAAGACTTGATAAGTCGCTCGTAAAAGACAGGAGGTATGGAAACTAATAACACCATGTGGTAAACTGTACAGTGTAGTTTCGAGAGATAGGAGTCTGAGACGGTGCATCGAAGGTGCAAAAGATAACTTTATTGCGGAGCAGAAAAGGACACGTTGCTGGCATGCAGTCCGAGTAGACGAGAGGAAGAAAAGCAAGGAGCGCACACAATATATACAGTGATAGCTTTGTTCGTTATTGTCGCGTCCAGGAGAGAAGCTTGAAAAGTAAGGAGACCAATGGAGTCTCTGAGAAGGTTCAAATGGGTACTTTAATTAAAATGGCGCGGTAATGTTACAAGCAGAAGATGGTTCAGAGAGAGGGAAGAGAAAAGCTCCCTCTCGCAGTGTCGGCCGAGCAGAAGAGCCGACACAAGGCTCCGTCACCTCATCATATCTCATTTGGCTCCTCCTCTTCAATGGCGGCTGTGGCGTAATCTTCCGCCCTCCTTTCACCAATGTCCGATATCGCACATAACAGAGGATTTTGACATTGTATATTCAATACGTAACTAAACACGCCTTTTCTCCTCCTTATATCTTTCATGACTTTTCATTTAATACATTTTTAACGCTGTAATTCAATACTTTAAAAACACTGGAAATACTTTACGACAGTTATCATTTACGGTAGTCCCGGATGTTGTCATATGCTACACACGTCTGTAAACAAAACTTATTAAAATAACCTATACCTTCATTTAATATTAATAATATCTCGACGTCTAAAGTTGTAGTGTTAAAATCAGTAGGTTTCGGTGTGCAACACTCCGTGTCATTTGGCTTCTAAATTCACCTCTATAGGAAAAGGAATATTAGCCACATGCTAAATGCTAACCGGAGATGAAGGATTTTCAGAATAAAAGCTTGACATCAGACATTGCGCACGAGAACTTCTGGTTTTTCAGTATAAAACAGCATTTAAACTGACGGTATGTTTAAATTAAATTATGCCATAAAACATTGATTTGAATTTCTAACAACAGTAAGCAACACATATGTCCGTGCGGAAACAATACCCTTAACTGTAGTTCCATGAGTGAATTATGTTATGTTATACCAGGGGTCGGCAACCCGCGGCCCTCGGGCCGCATGCGGCCCTTTAAGCCCTCTGCTCTGGCTCCCTTGAGTTTAGACAAAAATAAGAAGGAAATAAAATAAAAGTATTTGTAGGACTATTTATATTTTGTTGCACGGTTGAAAATGTTTCGTATTTTGTATTTTGAGGTGATACTGTGACACATAAATAAAGAACAAAACGGTTTTAATTAGGTCAACTAAAATATGCGTCACATCCTGCTACGGTCCCGCGCGAGCACCTTTTCTTGGAGGCGAATAACCTGACCCCCGGCTCGATGAGCGAACTATGGATAAATCAAAGAAAAGTACCGGAGGAACACAGGATTTCATTCTGTGTGGACAGAGTTATGTGCTTTCACAGCAAACGATGCTGGTTTACCGGTATGTTTGATATGTGGAGAGAAGATGTCAAAGGTGCTGCAGCCTTTACGTGTCGAGGAACAACAAGAGGAAGAAGCAGAAGTATGAAGAGGGACATGAGACGAGTCCACAGCAGCTGACGGAGGCTGACAGGAAGGTTATTCTGAAGCTGGGGAGGCTGGCGTTTGAACATCTGGAGAAAGGAGACATCATGTTCTACCAAGAAGACCTGCAGCGCTGTGGTCTTGATCTCACCGAGGCCTTGGTGCACTCAGGAGTTTGTACAGAGATCTTCAGAAGAGAGAGTGTGATCTTCCAGAAAACAGTCTACTGCTTTGTTCATCTGAGTATTCAGGAGTTTCTGGCTGCAGTCTACATGTTGCACTGTTACACCAACAGAGACACAGAGGTACTGAAGGAGTTCCTGCAGAGAGACTATAGCAACAGATATAGCAGTGATGATGATTACCCATCCCTGGATGTCTTCCTGAAGGGAGCCATGGAGAAATCCCTCAGAAGTAAAAATGGCCACCTGGACCTGTTTGTCCACTTTCTCCACGGCCTTTCTCTGGAGTCCAACCAGAGACTGTTAGGAGGCCTGCTGGGTCGCACAGACAACAGACTAGAAAGCATCCAGAGAGCCATCAGCAACCTGAAGGAGATGAGCAGTGATAAAACCTCTCCTGACAGGATGATCAACATCTTCCACTGTCTGACAGAGATGAAGGACCTCTCAGTGCATCAGGAGATCACAGAGTTCCTGAAGTCAGACAACAGATCAAAGAAAGAACTCTCTGTGATCCACTGCTCTGCTCTGGCCTACATGCTGCAGATGTCAGAGGAGGTTCTGGATGAGTTGGACCTGATGAAGTACAACACATCAGAGGAGGGACGACGGAGACTGATTCCAGCTGTGAGGAACTGCAGGAAGGCCAAGTAAGTCCAGATGTGATTCACTTTATAAATGTATGAAGACAAATAAACACTATAACATGTTTGATGTTAAATACTTTGAGAGCAAAATTAAATGATCCTAGTTCTTCTTTTTATTTATAATAATGTGACATTTTAAAGTTTTTTCTCCTCTTCATATTCCTTTGAGCGATGGAGGCGACTTGTCAAACTAGAAAATGCAGTTCCTTCTAATAAATGCGCGTGAATATTTTATTAGCTGAATGGTAGCTGCTTTTAGATACAGAAACCAAGTAAGTGTGTTGCTGAACTTAGCGGAGAAATGCAGAAAAGTGAAATGATTTGAATGAAATTGTTACAGCTCAAATGCAGGGGTAAAGTGCTATTTTTTATAAGTGGGGGGTGGACCGAACATCCTTTAGGGGGGTCGCCGCCTCCTCTCGGGGGGTCCGGGGGCATGCTCCCCCGGGAAGATTTTTTTTTTAAATATTGAAGTTAAAAGCATCAATCTGGTGCACTTTGAGAGCAACATTAACCCTACCTTAATAATACCTTAAAGCGGACAAAAGGCACTGGAGAACACTTATTCATTAACACCCTTTAATGAAGCAAACTAATGCCTTAACTCACTCAAATACACTCGTTTACTTATTTCGGTAAAACAAATGTGTGTCGAGTTTTAAAGGATGCGGAAAGTCTCACCTTGATTCTGGCGCATTGCTTATTGTTTTATAGATCTATTCTCATCCACCATCTTTATTTGTGACGTAAATGTCACACTCCTAGGTTTATGTCACGGTTTTAATGTTGTCTGTCTGGTTATGGGTTTTGTAAGTCTGTTCATTCTGTGTTTTGTCTTCCTCCTTGTGTTTTGTCTGGTCCTCCTCCCTGTCGTTAGTTTCCCTGGTGTGTCTGATTGTCTCATTGTGTTCACCTGTTGCTCTTGTGTTTCTCCCTCCCCTGCCCAGCTGTTTCTTGTCCTGTGATTACCCTTCTGTGTATTTAGTGTAGTCTTCCCCTGTGTTCCATGTCGGTTCATATTTTCCCCTCCATGTTATCCCACGGTCCGTGTTCCTTGTGCTGCTCGTTTGTTTTGGATATTTTGGATACTGCCTTTTTTGCCACAGCTTTTATTATTTAATAAAGCTCGCTTTTCATTAAATTCTGCATTTGAGTCCTACCTGCTTCGCCCAATCGTAACAGAATGAATCGACCAAATTTGGACTCAGCCGATTTTAATGTTTTGGCCCCACAGGCGGAATGTCTTGGGTACTCTCTGGAGTACATTTTTTACACCTGGAAGAACGCCTCATCTAGACGGGGTAAAGACGCTGCTTTGAAGGAGGCACGCCGGGAGGTTGCTCGCAAGCCCTGGCTCAGGAGCTTGTCACAAGCTTCTAACCCTTTCCTGGGATCCGACTACTGTCCTGTTGGAGGTCCACGGAGTCTCCAAATAGCCTCTAGGAGACGCAGGGCCAGGATTCCAGCCCGTGCTCCAACAGCCATGATCCCGGCTTCAGTTCCGGTTTCCACAGCCATGGATCCATGCACCAGTACCGGCCCGCAGAGCTATGTTTCCTTGCCTGATTACCTGGCCCACACAGCCATGGTCCAGGCCTCTGTTCCGGTTCCAGCATCTCCGGTTCCAACCTCAGACCTTTTCTCAGGAACCCGTCTGGCGTTTGGAGGTCCACGGAGCCTCCAAAAGGTCTCTGGAAGATGCAAGGCCAGAATTCCAGCCCGTACTCCAGCGGCTCCGGCTCCAGTGCCGGTCCCAGCAGCCATGGTTCCGGCCCCAGTTCTGGTCCCAGCAGCCATGGTTCCAGCCTCAGTCCTGGCCCCAGCAACCATGGTTCCGGCCCCAGCAGCCATGGTCCCGACTTCAGCTTCGGCTCCAGTGCTGGCTCTCCGGCTGACGCCAGCTCCCCGTGTCCTGTCGGTGTACCGGCCGACTCCAGCACCTTGTGTCCTGTCGGCGTACCGACCGTCTCAAGTCACCTCTCCAGTCCCCTGTCGAGTTACCTCTCGAGTGCCCTCTCCAGCCCCCTTTCAAGACTCCTCTCGAGTTCCCTCTCAAGACATCTCTCTAGCCCTCTCTCGAGTCTCCTCTCAAGTTCCCTCTCGAGTTCCATCTCAAGTCCCCTCTCCAGTCCCTACTCAAGTCCCTTCTCTTTCCCCTACTCAAGTCCCCACTCAAGTGCCGTTGGAGGTTCCGCTGGGGGTCCTGCCAACTCCATGTCCTGTCCCGTTGGGGGTCCCGCCGACTACTCTTCTGCCGGGGGTCCTGCCAACCCCATGTCCTGTCCCGTTGGAGGTCCCGCCGACTACTCTTCTGCCGGGGGTCCTGCCACCCTATGTCCTTTCCCGTTGTGGATCCCGCCGACTACTCTTCTGCCGGGGGTCCTGCCAACCCTATGTCCTGTGCCGTTGGAGGTCCCGCAGACTGCTCTCCTGCCGGGGGTCCTGCCAACCCTATGTCCTGTGCCGTTGGAGGTCCCGCAGACTACTCTCCTGCCGGGGGTCCTGCCAACCCTATGTCCTGTGCCGTTGGAGGTCCCGCCGACTACTCTCCTGCCGGGGTTCCTGCCAACCCTATGTCCTGTGCCGTTGGAGTTTCCGCTGGTGGTCCTGCCAGCTCCATGTCCAGTCCCGTTGGATGCCCCGCCGACTACTCTCCTGCCGGGGGTCCTGCCAATCCTATGTCCTGTTCCTCTGGGGGTCCCACCGACAACTCTTCTGCCAGGGGTCCTGCCAACCCCTTGTCCTGTTCCGTTGGATGCCCCGCCATCACCTTTCTTGCCGGGGGTCCTGCCAACTCCCGGTCCTCTTCCGTGGGGTATCCTGCCGAAGCCTGTCCCAGTGTCCCACTGACTCCGGTTCCTGCCCGGCCTCCGGAGCTGTCTGGTCTTCGCCCTCGAGCCCGGCCCCCTGAGAGCCGCAGTCTTCGCCCTCGAGCCCGGCCCCCTGAGTGCCGCGGTCTTCGTCCTCGGGCCCGGCCCCATGAATCTTCCTGCCGCTGCCTTCGCCCTCATGCTCGGCCCCCTGAGTTTGCCCGTTGTGGTCTTCGCCCCTCCATGGACTCTGCCTTGCCCCCGGGCCATCCGCCCGAGACCCCCACCATGGACTCTGCCTTGCCCCCGGGCCGTCCGCTCGAGACCCCCTCCTTGGTCTTTGCCTTGCCCCCGGGCCTTTTGCCCGAGACCCCCTCCTTGGTCTCTGCCTTGACCCCGGGCCGTCCACCTGAGACCCCCTCCTTGGTCTCTGCCTTGCCCCCGGGCCTTCCGCCCGAGATCCCCTCCTTGGTCTGTGCCTTGCCCCCGTGCCGTCCGCCCGAGATCCCCTCCTTGGTCTCTGCCTTGCCCCCGGGCCGTCCGCCCGAGACCCGTCCTCCGGTCCCCCTCCACCCACCCTGCTGGACTTCTTTTTTTTTGGGACGTCTGGGATCCGTCCCTTGAGGGGGGGGGGGTTCTGTCACACTCCTAGGTTTATGTCACGGTTTTAGTGTTGTCTGTCTGGTTATGGGTTTTGTAAGTCTGTTCATTCTGTGTTTTGTCTGGTCCTCCTCCCTGTCGTTAGTTTCCCTGGTGTGTCTGATTGTCTCATTGTGTTCACCTGTTGCCCTTGTGTTTCTCCCTCCCCTGCCCAGCTGTGTCTTGTCCTGTGATTACCCTTCTGTGTATTTAGTCTAGTCTTCCCCTGTGTTCCATGTTGGTTCATATTTTCCCCTTCATGTTATTCCATGGTCTGTGTTCCTTGTGCTGCTCGTTTGTTTTGGATATCTTGGATACTGCTTTTTTTGCCACAGCTTTTATTATTTAATAAAGCTCGCTTTTCGTTAAATTCTGCATTTGAGCCCTACCTGCTTCGCCCAATCGTAACAGTAAAGAGTGTAAGAGTCACGTTTCTGAATCGGACACTCTGAGTGGATGCATTCACAGCCAATCGGATTCTGATTCAGAGGGTTGCCTGTCAGTTCCGTTATGTGCACTGAAACGAGAGCCGGTATAATTCCATGCGCGAAAACAAAATAAAAATTGTAATACGTTATTTTAGTGTCTTAAAAGTAGACTGAGGTATGATGGGTTAACGTTACATCGATAATTTTTAGTCATGTTCTGTATACATACTAAAATATAAGGGTATACTTAGTGTGGTTACTCCATGTTTACTAGCTATAACATTAACGTTACATCACTCTTTTTCACTTGTTACTCAGTCAGCCAGAGTGCAGATATCACCATTAGATTCACAAACCTGAAACAACATCCATTTCTTCACTGCTGGTGATGACATTGTTGTCAGCTGCTGATACTGCTGCTGCTGCTGCTGCTTGTGGCGCCTGCTTCGATGAAAATAACTTTCTAATATCCATATCTGTATAGGCTATTAGTTTAAAACTCTTCAGGCACTAGGAAGGATCACTTCTTCTTCAGGGCAGGCTACGCAGTAAGCAGGCTAATGTCCCGCAGCGGCTGCCTCTCTGGTGGACTCCGGTACTGCACATTACTCCCGAGACGTTTAAAAAAAAAAAAAAGTGAAACATCCGGGGCTTTTCAGAAAACATCCGGGGCTTGAGCCCAAGTAGCCACCCCCTAGCGCCGCCACTGGTGCGCTCCTCTTCTCAGAGGCTGAGTTAACCCTCCCGCTGCCTCCTGGTGCTGCAGAGATTTCTTGAAGTGAAGGAGGTTTTCCTTCTATAAAACAGCTGCGGGCAGCAGATACTGTGAGTGTCACGGACATTAATTCATAGATCAAGGCAGACTGGTGCACACACTCTCCTGTTTTACCAATCCAGTGCTTAAACAAATATAGCTCTACACCCATAGAGGTCGGAACTAGGGGTGCGGGGGGTGCGGCAGCACCCCCTCCCGTCAGCCTCAGGAATCACAGGATTAGCCTACGTTAAAAAAATAAAAATAAAGATTCTGAATTTAAACTCAATTTGTCTGACTTACATGTATTTCTTAATACAGATCTTTTGATGTGATATGCACCCTGCCTGGCTCAATACAGCAGCCTGGCTGGCATGGCATAGCTGTTGCTATGCAGACTGCATCTGACAGCTCACTGTGACGTTGGCCTATGTGTAAAAAAAAAAAAAAAAAAGTAGCGGGAATTATTTTTATGTTTGCTGTGTTCGCGGCTCTCATTTGTTTTTAGCATATGCATAGGCTACATGATTTGAGTTCAACTACGCCAGCTAGAACTAGCCTATGTCTCAAAAACGAATTTCAGATTTTTTTACAAATCCGCCCGACCCAGCTAAACGTCCGAGAGAGACACCTAGAGGCTGTGTGCCAGCAACCGGACAGCAGCAGCAGGCAGCCGAAGGGCCCGCCGGCCCTCGGCCTCGTCCTCCCTCCCCAGCGCCACCACCAGCACCCGGTGCTAGCCAAGAAGAGGCAATATCATGCAAACCACCACAGGATTACAATTTTCCTGCCAAGAAGTTGGGTGAGAACTTCACTCGTTCCTGCAAGGCCGCCTGGTTCAGAGAGTGGCCGTGGCTGGAATACATCACGGTCAGTGATGGCATTGTGTGTGGTGTGTGCAGGTCAGCTGTCAAGCGCAAGTTGGTCGGGTCAGAACAAGCTGACAGTCCGTTTTTGAAAGATACGGGCTTTTCAAACTGGAGAAAAGCAAAGGAGAAAATCAGAGACCACGAGAAAACACGCATTCATTTAGATGCGACTCAAAGATTGGCTGCATTGAAAACTACGCCAATTAATGCGCTTTTGTCTGAGGCTGCTGCTAAAGAACAAATAACAGCCCGGAAAATGCTGGAGCTCGTTTTCAGCAGCGTGAGATTCCTGGGGCGCCAGGGACTCCCTCTGAGAGGAGCTGCAAATCGGGATGGGGTGTTGTGGCAGCTAGTGGTCGAGAGGGTACGCGCTGATCCTGACCTGCAAAACTGGATGAAGAGGAGGGACAATTGGATGTCGGGCAGCATCCAGAATGAAGTTCTGGAGCTGTTTGCCCATGACATCCAGAGGAAAATCGGAGCCAAAGCATCCGAAAGTCCTTTTTTCGGCTTAACTGCTGATGGGACCACCGACGTCAGTGGAAAAGAACAGTTCTCATGCAGTATACAATTTGCAGATGACAATCTTGAAGTCCAGAATTTCTTTCTGGGCTTTTACAACGCTCCAGACACAACCGCCGAGATGCTTTTTCTGTGCATTAAAGATGTCCTTGTTCGGCTAAATCTGCCGCTGGAGAAGCTGAAAGGCTACTGTTTTGATGGAGCCAGCAACATGTCAGGGAGGTTCAAGGGAGTGCAGGCAAGATTAAAGGAAACATGTCCTGACTCCTTGTTTGTCCACTGCGCAAACCACTCTCTGGATTTAGTGTTGCAAGAAGTGGCAAAAGAAGTGCGCCTTGTTGCCGATACACTGAACTTTGTTCGGGAAGTCACAGTTGTGATTAATGATTCAGCAAAGAGAAAAACGTTATACCAGTCTCTTTTTGGATGTGGAGAAGTGATCAACCTGCTTGCCCTGTGCCCAACTCGGTGGTGCGTCAGAGTTGTGGCACTGTCACGGTTGCTGGCATGCTATGGAGAGATGCTGCAGACATTTAGGACCTTGGAGAGTGACAGGATTGTCAAGGGGGAGACGCGTGCCAAAGTGGCAGGATTGCTCAAAAAGGGCACCACTACGCGCACAGTCTTTGGTTTGTTTGCCTGCGTTACCATGTTTACGCCATGTGAATCCGTGGCTCGGTCACTGCAAGGCACCAAAGTCACAGCCCTTGGATCAATGGAAGCTGCCAAACTTCTTTGCCAGCGACTGAACACACTCAGACAAGATGACACCTTCGCTGACCTTGTGGCCAAGACCAAACAATACACAGAGCGCTACAACTTGAAGCCTCCTCATCCAGTGCGCACCAGCAAGACCCCAGCGCGTTTTCGCCATACAGCGGAGGAGGAGGAACGGGAGTTGGAGAACGAGGGTAAATAAATAGGCCTAAATAAATAAATAAATAATGCCAACAGTATTTTAAAATTAATCATAAAGCTCATCGGTCTGTAATGTTGAAAGAATGCAACAAATACGCACACAGAGCGTGCTCTCCAGCATTTGTGGACAGATTTGATCTATCCATAGAAAACGATATCATAGTTCATAATAATGTACTACATCCATGTACGCTTATTTGCGAAATTAGCCTGCAATTAATAATTCATTACAACGGTATCAACTGACTAAATAACGTATAGGCCTACTTTCATAACAAACCATATTCATAATTTGAATTTAAATTGAAAATGTAAGGTTGACCCACCCAGCTTAAATAGGCAGCCCATATGGAAACTATTTGTTGGTTGTTGTTTAACTGTTATATTTAACTATTAAAGAATATCCAAGCCTGTGGAAGAGGGAATTGTTTGAGGCCCTGGACTTGGTGCGCACAGAGGTGGAGCGGCGCTTTGACCAGGAAGGACTCCGCGTAGCTGCAGGGCGAGAGCAGGCAGTTCTACAGGCGGCCCAAGGGAAACGAGTGGATGTGGGTTCCCTGGAACTGACTTCCTTTTCAAGAGAGCAGCTAAGCCTTGAGCTGGACATCCTGAGCGACGTGTGTAGGGGGCGAGAAGTGAAAACCATTCAGGATGTATTGGCCATTCTGCACACCTTGCAGCCCCAATCCCGCTCCATGCTGTCGGAAGCGGAGAGGCTCATAAAGCTCTGTCTGGCTCTGCCCATTTCTGTCGCGGCATCCGAGCGCTCGTTCTCGGCGTTGCGCAGGTTGAAAACGTGGCTGCGCAATACTATTAAGCAGGAGAGACTCACTCATTTGGCCATTATGAATGCGCATAGCGACCTTCTCGATGAATGCGATGTCTCGACCCTGCTTAAAGAATTTATCAGCAGAACAACGGAGAGAAGGTCTACTTTTGGAACAGTTTAAAAGCCCTTACGAGCGCAAAGTAAACCGTTATTTTTCTGAATGTTCCATTAGGCCTATGTTCGTAAAGGCTGTATTATTCTGTTGATTTTCTGAATGCTGTAGGCCTATGTTATCGCCTATTAGGCTACAGTATGTTCCTTAATAAAGGCTTGATTAATTCATTAATTCATTTTGTTTCATACATTTTCGTAACAATTAAGATGCTGCGTGTGTTTATGTAGCCTATATCTGTTATGTATAGGCCTAGGCTATTAAGCCTACGTGTCGAGTTCGTTAATCATTGATAGTGTGAGTTTCCCCCCCGACCCTCCCAGCAAAAATCCCGCACCCCCCCCCCAGAAAATAGTTCCGACGTCCCTGTCTACACCCCTGGCCGAAATTTCCTTAAAATGAAGTCCGAGTTCGACATTTGAATTCATGTCCTGCCAACACTGGCAGGACAGAAGGTGACACGCCCGTTCTAAGCCGTGTCCCTCACTCCTCACATCCCAAGCTGCATCCTCAAAAAGTTTATTATGTTGTTACATCGTTTCAGATGTTATGTTTCAGTTGTGCTCTTGATAAGCCATTAAAACTAGGGATGCACCGAATATTCGGCCGCCGAAAATTATCGGAATTTTTTTTTTTTCATTTGTAAATAGTTACATTCATGTGGATTTATCCAGTTTGCACATTACATTACATTACATTACATTGCATTTAGCTGACGCTTTTATCCAAAGCGACTTACAATAAGTGCATTCGACCAGGAAGATACAACCTTTAAGAAAACAGAATCATATAAGTACATCAGGTTTCATAGAGCCAAACATTTCAAGTGCTACTCAACTGGTATTTAGAAAGCCAGCCCTTTATTAGTATATAAGTGCTTTGTTAGTAATTCTATCGCTCGAAGTGGAGTCTAAAGAGATGAGTTTTCAGTTTGCGTCGGAAGATGTGTAAGCTGTCTGCTGTCCTGATTTCAATGGGGAGCTCATTCCACCATTTTGGAGCCAGGATAGCAAACTCACGTGTTTTTGCTGACGGGAACTTGGGTCCCCCTCGCAGTGCGGGTGCAGCGAGCTGTTTGGCTGATGCAGAGCGGAGTGCACGTGCTGGGGTGTACGGTTTAACCATGTCCTGGATGTAGGAAGGGCCAGATCCATTCGCAGCATGGTACGCAAGTACCAGTGTCTTGAAGTGGATTCTAGCAGTTACTGGAAGCCAGTGAAGGGAGCGGAGGAGCGGTGTGGTGTGGGAGAATTTGGGAAGGTTGAAGACCAGACGAGCCGCTGCATTCTGGATGAGCTGCAGAGGTCGGATGGCACATGCAGGTAGACCAGCCAGGAGGGAGTTGCAGTAGTCTAGGCGTGAGATGACGAGAGCCTGGACCAGAATCTGCGCTGATGTCTGGGTCAGCTGGGGACGTATCCTCCTGATGTTGTAAAGCGTGTATCTGCAGCAGCGGGTTGTAGCAGCGATGTTTGCAGTGAAGGACAGTTTGTTATCTAGGACCACACCCAGATTCCTTGCAGTCTGAGTCGGGGAAACAACAGAGGTGCCGATGTTGATTGTTAGGTCAAGAGTGGGACAATCTTTTCCCGGAAGGAAGAGCAGTTCAGTCTTGTCAAGGTTGAGCTTGAGGTGATGAGCAGACATCCACCGAGAGATGTCTGCTAGGCAAGCAGAGATGCGTGCGACGACCTGGGTCTCTGAGCGGGGAAAGGACAGAATTAGTTGGGTGTCGTCAGCGTAGCAGTGGTATGAAAAAACATGCGGGCTAATGACAGACCCGAGCGAGTTTGTGTACAGGGAGAAGAGGAGGGGACCAAGAACCGAGCCCTGAGGGACCCCTGTAGTTAATTGACAAGGGTCGGACTCGGACCCTCTCCAAGTAACCCTGTAGGTGCGGTCGTTGAGGTATGAGGTGAGGAGGGAAAGTGCAGTGCCTGAAACTCCAAGTTCTTGGACAGTGCGAAGGAGGATCCGATGGTTCACCGTGTCGAATGCAGCAGACAGGTCCAGAAGGATGATGACAGAGGAGAGGGAGGCTGCTTTAGCAGTGTGCAGTTTGTCAGAGACAGCAAGGAGAGCAGTTTCTGTTGAGTGACCTGCCTTGAAACCAGACTGGTGCGGATCCAGAAGGTTGTTCTGATGGAGATAAGAGGAGAGTTGTTTAAGGACAGCGCGTTCAAGTGTTTTAGACAGGAACGGGAGGAGAGAGACGGGCCTGTAGTTTCTAACATCAGACGGGTTGAGAGTGGGTTTCTTAAGGAGAGGGTTTACTCTTGCCTCCTTGAGACTGTTTGGAAAGTGACCAGAAGTTAGAGAAGTGTTGATGAAATGGGTGAGAAATGGTAGAATATCAGGAGCGATAGTCTGAAGGAGGTTTGAGGGGATAGGGTCCAGAGAACAGGTGGTAGGACGGGCAGAGGTAACAAGGGTAAGAACCTCACTTGGAGAGAGAGGGGAGAAGGAGGTCAGTGTGTGGGTGAAGGGAGGGTCTGGTGACCCAGAGGTGAAGGAGGTCAGTGTGTGGGTGAAGGGAGGGTCTGGTGACCCAGCGGTGAGTAAAGGTGAGTCAGAAAAAGAAGAGCGAATATCATCAACCTTTTTTTCAAAATGGTTAACAAAGTCGCTTGACAGAAGGGAGGAGGGGGGAGGTGCTTTGGGGGGGTCCAAGAGGGTGGAGAAGATAGAAAATAGTTTTTTGGGATTGGAATAGGAAGATTGGATCTTATCTTGAAAGAAAGTGCTTTTTGCCTGAGAGATGGAAGCAGAGAAAGAGGAGAGGAGAGCCTGATAGGTTAGGAGGTCGTCATGGTGTTTGGATTTCCACCATTTCCGCTCTGCTGCCCGAAGGATGGTTCTATTAGCACGCAGTGCATCATTTAGCCAGGGAGCAGGAGGGGACTGACGAGCCGGCCGCGATGTGAGAGGACAGAGAAAGTCCAGAGAGGATGAGAGAGTCGAGAGGAGAGTTTTTGCAGCAGTGTTTGGAGGCAGGAGTTGGAACGAGTCAGAGGAAGGGAGGGCTGAGAGCACCGATGAGGCAAAGGTAGAGGGGGAGAGGGAACGGAGGTTACGGCGGACAGGAGCAGAGTTAGAAGAGATTAGGTTGTTATGTTTGGAAAGGGGTAGAGAGAATGAAATGAAGAAGTGATCGGATGTGTGGAGCGGGTTTACAGAGAGGTTAGAAGTAGAGCAGTTCCTTGAGAATATGAGATCAAGGACATTGCCAGCGTTATGAGTTGGTGGGGATGGAGACAGTGAGAAAGCAAAGGTGGTTAACAGAGATGTTAGTTCAGATATCTTCCCTGTCTGGAGGTTGAAATCTCCGAGAAGTACAGCGGGAGGGCCAGTTTCAGGGATGTGTGAGAGGAGATGATCTAACTCCTCCAAGAAGTCCCCCAAGGCGCCTGGTGGACGGTAGAGAACAACAATGGTTAATTGTATAGGATGGGTTACTGTGACGGCATGGAATTCAAAGGTAGAAGGAGTGAAATTAGGTAGCTTGAAGAGGGAAAAGCTCCATTTGGGAGAGAGCAGGAGACCAGTGCCACCTCCTCTGCCAGAGGGTCTGGGTGTATGGGAGAAGGAATATGCTGTGGAGAGAGCTGCTGGGGTGGATGTGTTGGATGGAGTGATCCAGGTCTCCGTGAGAGCAAGGAAATCCAGAGACTGCAGGGAAGCGTAGCCAGAGATGAAGTCAGCCTTAGGGACAGCTGACTGGCAGTTCCACAGGCCCCCTGAAACGAGATGTTGGATCTCAGTGGAGCATGTGGGATAGACGAGAGCAGGCCGGTGAGATCGATTAGGAGAAACACGGGGCCAGTGATAATTGCGAGAAGACACATGAACAGGAATGCAGAAAATACACATGATTATAGCATGAGGGGCTAGAGAACCCAAGAGAATTGAATAAAACTAAATAACACCAGCGATACTTGGCGCAATCAGAGTACGATTTGCCTCCTCTTTGCCTCCCACGTGACTCCCACAGGACTCTTAATGTCTTTGTCAGTCTTACTCCCACAGGACTCTTAATGTCTTTGTCAGTCTTCGTCTGGCTGACGCTGAAGCTGACGCTCCAGGAAAACGCAACCTAAGATGGATACCTGATTGCTCAGTTCTCACAGCTTTGGGGGCACGCCCCTGTAATTAGTTAACTATTTTCTGCTGATGGGCGACAGCAGAGTCTTCCTACCTATTGGAATGCACACTTGAGGGGCGTGACTCACTGAGACCTGAGTTACGCCTGGAGTTGAGCAGATCTGAGATTTTAAAATCTCTCAGAAATCGCCGTTTTAGCTACAATAACTACAGAACAATTATACAGAGTAGAATAAATGAAACAGAGAAGTCTATTTAAACAAGAATATAACTTACAGTGATTGCTGAGTCAGTATCGATAGTGTCCTCACCGAGTCTGGAAGCACACTGTAAGCATGCACTTATAGGTTGCCATAATCATGTCTTTTTCCATAATCAGGTAGCTGAACAACATTGGTAAAAAAATGTATACTATATATATATATATATATTAGTGGTGGGCATAGATTAATTTTTTTAATCTAGATTAATCTCACTGTATTCTTGGAATTAATCTAGATTAATCTAGATTAATTCCAAACATAACGTGGTGGTAATTAAAAGGCTACGAAATTAAATTATGTAATTTAAAATGACATAACGTAGCATACCTAAAGCGAAGGAGTGAAGTTCCCAGCTAGCATCGATGAGGTGTACTGTAACGCCGATGTAGTTGTCGTTGTTAACGGACGTCCAATGGTCCCCAGTAAGTGCTACAGACCTCGCCTCTACCATCTTCTCAACTTTCGTAGCTTTCTCTTCTGCATGCTGGTCATGTATTCTCCTCATGATAGTTCGCCTCGCAGGTAGTTTGTAAGATGGGTCACCTGTGGCCGCCTGGAGAACAAGCTCGAGCCCTTCATCTTCAACCACGCTAATGGGCCTGCAGCTGGTGGCAATCCACTGAGCGAGGAGACTAGTTAGCTTGGCTGATAGAGCTGTGCTGACGGGCTTGCCTCGGTTGCACTCAAACATAGTTGTTTGACGACGAGTCTTCCCCCGCGCTACATCAGTGCTTGGCCCGGCATCTTCCGCATTAGCTAAGGGATGCTTTGCGTTTAGGTGGTACTTGAGACTGGATGAACTCCTACAGTAAACTAATTCCGCATTGCACAAGGTGCAAACAACCTTATTTTTGTCGAGGTTTCCATCGGGAAGCTTCTTAAAAATAAATTTCCCCTGAAGCAAATCCGGCGGCTTCATACCTGCTGTATCCATGTTAGCATGTCACGTTTAATGTGGCTGATTTGACCGGGGTCAGATCCATAGACAGTAGAAGAAACACAGGTCAAAGACTCGATCTCGCCCCCTACAGTGCAATTCGGCTAGGTATACATCCGCGCTAAATTATCAAGGTGAAAGTCATCATAGCTTGCGTAGTATAGACCCAGCTCCCAACCCAACTTTGAGAATAGATTAACGGCGATATTTTTTTTTATCGCCGACAAGAGTCTCACGTTAACGCAGCACGTTAACGCCGATAACGGCCCACCACTAATATATATATATATATTTCTATTAATCATTTTCGGCATTCGGTTTTCGGCCAACTGTTTCCTATTTTCGGTATCGGCCAAGAATTTCCCATTCGGTGCACCCCTAATTAAAACAGTAAAAAAACGTTCAGTTTCCTTTTGCTTTTTGTGTCTCCTGTTCACCAAAACATACCCATCTGTGATGGAAAAAGAAAGTAATCCAAAAGTTAGACCCTCCAGAAAAACGCGGGCAAAATTCCTTGATTATGCGATTAAACATGCAGGGTTTTATGTGATTTTATGCGGTGAAACTGCGGGAAGTTGCGAAATATGCGGGAACAAATTATCGATTTTTTTTAAAATATTGGGCTGTCTTATTTATTCTCTCTCACACACAACCTGCCACTAACGTTAAACCCCTTTACTATTCAATTAAACACATTCAATGTTTATTTATTGTAAAAGCAATTGGGCTAACACACACACACACACACACACACACACACACACACACACACACACACACACACACACACACACACACACACACACACAGGTCGTTATCTGACCAGCTTCAATCTTGTAGGCTACTCACTTCGTTTCTTGTAGCCCTCGAAAGGGTTTTGGAGGTTGATGAACGTGAGTTGTTTGGCTTTCTTGTCCGCAGCAGCAGAAAGCATTTTCGAATGTTTGAATGAATCAAAGTGGGTCGTCACCGTCGATGTTCTCTTATGCTCCAACACACAGTTGCACGGGGTGCAGAATAGTTTCCCCCCACCTTTTGCCCGGCCTTTAGTAGAAATGTTCGTCGGTAAATGAGATGGATTAGATTTTTTCATTTTGGTGTTTTCTCTATCGTGTGAGCTCCACACGTTCACTCTATACAGTGTTGTTTACATTCTGTGATGCGCGAGCTGATGACGTCAAGACCAGTTAACTTTTTTTGTTAACTTTTTCTTTGTGTGGAAAAATGCGGGGATTATGCGGCCTTTTAGAAATCTGCGCCATTTTGCCGATTATGCGGTAAATTCTGCGATCGCAGAATCGCGGTTTTTTTTTTTCATTGATCTGAATGAGAAATAAACCTCTTACATTTCTAACTATAGTTTAAAAATGGTATCTGCTATCGGTCAAATGTCAATGCGTGGAGCATGTCAGGACCCTGAGGAGCTTCTGAGTCTGCTTTTTTTGTACTTTCGGTTCAATAATGTGGCCTTTTTGGCAGATTTACTAAAGGTATGCGGCTGTTGCTGTGAGGAAAGATCAGGCTGAATTTATAATGGGCCTTAATGGAGACATGTTGAAAGTTATCACTGGCGTTAGTGTCACTTCATGCCCTCAAGACGCATTTTGTTTAATTTATGCTTGATTTGTTTTTGTTTCTCAACGTAGGAGAGGTTTTCCTACTTTTTTCATGAAAAATGATGTCCAAGGAGTTTAGGGCTTGGGAATTAAGGCAGGTTTAAAAAAAAGAAATGTTAGGCAAATTTCAAGCTCTGCTCCACTCTATCCGTGACATCGCGCACTCTAGCCTTAATGAGCTGCGCAATACACACTAATGTTAAAATCTGAAGAAGGCCTCTTTACCAAGCTCCAAACTAAGTTCAATATCTCAAAAAGTGTAAAGCTATCAAAGATCTGAATACAATTTCAATAGCTGAATGCAGTGTGCGAAATACCCGTCAATAATCGGGGGGTCCCCATCTCCCGTTTATTGCGCAATATACCGGTCGAAGATTTCTCAATATGCAGTAGGCCTATACAATATTTCATGGATGCAATCCAAGACAATCAGTAGTAGCAGCGTTTCTCAACCGGGGCGCTGTCAAATAATTATATATTCTAACGTTCATATGAATGAATACGCGACCGTTAAAGAACCATCTGTTTTCGATTCTATGCGAGGAAATGGGAGCAGAGCTGGTCTCAGACGCACGCACACACACACACACACACACACACACACACACACACACACACACACACACACACACACACACACACACACACACACACACACACACACACACACACACACACACACACACACACACACACACACACACACACACACACACACACACAGTCTGCGTGATCTGCGTGTAGGGAGGGGCAGGCCTGCACACACCCCTACACACACACACACACACACCAACTTGAACGCCAAGGCTAATTATGCTTTTCTTCTTAACCCCGGAATCCACACAGGACATACGCACACGCTCATCTTATGCACAGCAAAGATCGAAAAAATAGTCTTTTACCTTAAGTGAGAATAGACCAAAGATGCCTTGGCTCGACTTCTTCTCGTTGCCGTCCTGGTTTCCAAGAAGAAGAGACGATGTCCTGCTTTAATCCAGCTTTTCACGAACGGCACTGGGTCGAATTTGTCCAAAGGGGGTCCGTTTAGGTCCACAAACAGAAGCGAAGACAGGCTCTCCTCGCGCAACCTGTTGCGGCTCTGGTTGTCGGTGTTATTCACGGCGGAAAAGCCTCTCTCGCACTCAGCAGACGTGGGGAGGTAAGTGCGACTTGCTATGCATAGCCGTTCCAGTGTTTTGCCCGGTGGAGTGCCCTGCAATTTCCAGTCTCTAAACTGCCCCACGGCGTCCCCGGCTGGTTCTCCGAGCGATTTAGCCAGACGGTGTACTTCTTGTTCGCCATACAAAGTCAAGTCTTCCCGCTCTCCTGGCCAAAAGCGCTTATCAAGAGCTTTGAGCGTCTGGACCAAGCTTGACTCCGGTAAGCGCTTGGTTAGAGGAGCAACCACCGATTCATAAAAACGAGGCTTGTTTATTTTCCCCCTGCCTTCTGTCAGCTCTACGTCCTTAAAAAAGCCAGATGAGACGCCCTGTTCAGCCTTCTTCGTTGATCTCCCCCCGGTCATCTTCATGGCGGTCAAAACATTGATGGTTTGTTTGATGTGGACACTTGAGTCCACAATTGTCATTTCTCTTCTCTGCAGCTTGAGAGACAGGCTCTGGAGTTCACGCAGGATGTCTTTCATGACAGCCAAATCCTGAGTTGGTTCGGTGCTTGAGAAGTCCCTTGTATTTTTGCCTCTCAAGATCATTACGTGATGCGTTCTCACTGGATGTTTTAAAATGGAGTGCTAGTGCGGGGAAATCTTTCCATACAGCTTTTACTGTTTTAAAGCTGCTGGCAACCCATCTGATGGTGGACATTTGACCTATTTTCAGTATTTCCATGTTGAGCTCGGCCGCTGCTTCTTTCAGCAATCTGGAATTCCTGGTTGACTGATTGTAGAGTGAGTATAAATGTGAAATAAATATCTCAAAGTGATTAGTGCCACCCACATCTTTAAGAGCATCTTTGACTGACAGTTCTAGTCTGTGCGCCAGGCAGTGTACAGACTGCACGTTCGGAAAATTGTTTTTGAGTCTGACGACAAGCCCACTGGCTTTTCCCGTGAGCACTGCAGCCCCATCGGTGGCTATGCTTATTAGGTGCGTCTTCAAAAAGTCATCATCCATTCCAGCTTTATATAGACTCGCCATCATCGAGTTATAATTGATTCAGCATCGACCCCATTGTGTTCATCCCTACAGGATCAATGGAGAGACGATCAA
>NW_027639918.1:0-4000 GCF_949606895.1 Notothenia rossii
ATCTCATCTCAGGACAGCTACGGCTCGAGCTGCACCGTGTAAACTGATCTCAGGACAGCTACGGCTCGAGCTGCACCGTGCAAACTGATCTCAGGACAGCTGCTAATCCTCAGCTTATAACCAGCTCCGTCCTTACGTCGGGTTTAGCATAAAAACAATTACAATCATGAACAATTATTACATTTTCCAGGGATTTCTTTTACACACATGTCTTGGTATATTTGTTACAGATTTTCAATTTTTTTTCGTGATTATTTGCAGAATTTTTGGGCATTTTATGGATTTTTTTCTTCAACATTGTTTTCCACCTTTCTGGTGTTTTCACGTCGGCATAATTACAGAACTTCAATAAAGCTGAAAGATCAAACTAATATTCGGTACAGCCCTACGCCCTTTCCTCAATCAGAGGGTTGTTCAGCTGTGAGGAGAAGGAGCATCTCTACAGGGTCAGGGGCATGCTGGGTAATGTAGTTCTTTCTAACAGCTGGTCACACAAAGATCTGGCAAACTGCAGAGTCATGATTTTGGAAATAGCATTACAAAATATATTACAATGATTTGTTGCAAGCAGAATGGAGGATCACCATCAAAAGATAAATACAAATAAATACAACAAATGTATCAAATAATACATTAAAAAAATACATAAATATTTGTAAAAATATATATAAATGTATTTTATATATTTGTACCACTGCTCTGTGTTTTTGTATTTGTGCGAGCGGCTGCAGGGGGACATGCTAACCAAAGCTAAGTTAGCATCATAACACACGTTGTCTCTTATTCCAGCCACGAGATCTACATCCTGGTCTCTACAGGTGAGGGGGGGTCAGGTGTAACAGGAAGTGGTTCATTCTGTGATTTAAGGAGGACTTACAGCGGGGAGCTAAATGCTAACGCTACCTTAAAACGCTGCTACACAGGAAACGTCCAGAGCCTCGTTCTGACGGACACGCCTCTTTTCACCCTCTGTCTGAAACCAGAGCCCAGTCTGCTCTGATTGGTTAGCTCTGTTGGGATTGGTCTACCCGCTTAGAGATGTCCCGCCCCCTTAGCATATCACGCAGCCAATAGGAGTGTGAGTGTTACGTAGTGATGAACTTTACTTTCAGGAAAAACATTTGTCTTCGTATATTTTTTTACAAATGTTCTGAATTTTCTTCGTCATTATTCGCAACATTTTTGCAATTTTTTTGTGCCTTTTTTCCTGAAAATTGGGAGATTTTTCAAATATTGACTTTATTTTGAGGGTATTTTTGTGGAATAGGAGTGAGTGTTACGTAGTGATGTCACTAAATGTGTTGTTCCTTCGGTGTGTCGCAGCAGAACGAGGCGTCGATGGCTTTGTTTCTTTTTTTTTTAAACACGATACCTGAGAGATTCAGAAGATCAGGGGGGGGGTCAGAAGAAAACCTGCAGGAGCAAATAAACACCAACAACCTTTGGGGGGCAGGAAGAGCCTCGGCAGAGACACACACACACACACACACACACACACACACACACACACACACACACACACACACACACACACACACACACACACACACACACACACACACACACACACACACACACACACACACACACACACACACACACACACACACACACACACACACACACACACACACACACACACGACACACACACACACACACACACACACACACACACACCACGCTCAAAACAGACCACACACACACACTCCATTGGAGGTAAACAATAATAAATAAATAATTTTATGAGATAAAAAATCTAAAGGGTTCAATTCTATTTAATTTGTATAATTATTCCAATGCATTAGAATTTATAGAATAATTATCAGAGGATCAATACATTTAAAAAAAAAACGGTGAATAAATAAAAATACAACAATTATTTAAATTAAAATGTCCATTTCAGATAAAAAATGTTTTTAATTAAATAAAAAATGAAAAGGATATATATAATAATAATAATTTAATAAAATAATCGGATAAATAAATAATAATTTATAGAATAAGAAATAGTAATAGTTTTCTGTCTTTTTTATATTTCTCGACCTAAATGCTCTAAAAGCCCCTTCAGAACAAAAGCACTTCCTCTAACAGGGTTTATATGACCGGTTTAAGGTGTCACATGACCTCCTTTAAGGTGTCACATGACCTCCTGTATGACCTTTAAGGTGTCACATGACCTTCTGTGTCCCGTGTGTGACCTTAAGGTGTCACATGACCTCCTTTAAGTGTCACATGACCTCCTTTAAGGTGTCAAATGACCTCCTTTAAGGTGTCACATGACCTCCTGTATGACCTTTAAGGTGTCACATGACCTTCTGTGTCCATGTGTGACCTTTAAGGTGTCACATGACCTCCTTTAAGTGTCACATGACCTCCTGTATGACTTTTAAGGTGTCACATGACCTTCTGTGTCCCATGTGTGACCTTTAAGGTGTCACATGACCTCCTTTAAGGTGTCACATGACCTCCTGTATGACCTTTAATGACATGTAAGAGTTCACATGACCTCCTGTGTGACCTTTAATGACATGTAAGGTGTCACATGACCTCCTGTAAGGTGTCACATGACCTCCTGTCTCACCTCCAGCGCTGCCTTCTGCACGGTCACCTGACTGAAGACCCTCGCTCCGTCATCAGGACAAACCGTCCTCAGCTCCTCTTTGTTCAGAGAGAACAGCTGAGCCCCCGTCAGCACGCCCAGACTGGTGATGGTGCTGCAACAACATCATAGATATCAATACATGTGCATAATGTATATAACATGTATTTAAAGTGTATATATGTGCATAATGTATATAACGTGTATTTAAAGTGTATATATGTGCATAATGTATATAACGTGTATTTAAAGTGTGTATATGTGCATAATGTATATAACGTGTATTTAAAGTGTATATATGTGCGTAATGTATATAACGTGTATTTAAAGTGTATATATGTGCATAATGTATATAACGTGTATTTAAAGTGTATATATGTGCATAATGTATATAACGTGTATTTAAAGTGTGTATATGTGCATCATGTATATAACGTGTATTTAAAGTGTGTATATGTGCATAATGTATATAACGTGTATTTAAAGTGTATATATGTGCATAATGTATATAACGTGTATTTAAAGTGTATATATGTGCATAATGTATATAACGTGTATTTAAAGTGTATATATGTGCATAATGTATATAACGTGTATTTAAAGTGTATATATGTGCATAATGTATATAACGTGTATTTAAAGTGTATATATGTGCATAATGTATATAACGTGTATTTAAAGTGTGTATATGTGCATAATGTATATAACGTGTATTTAAAGTGTATATATGTGCATAATGTATATAACGTGTATTTAAAGTGTATATATGTGCATAATGTATATAACGTGTATTTAAAGTGTATATATGTGCATAATGTATATAACGTGTATTTAAAGTGTGTATATGTGCATAATGTATATAACATGTATTTAAAGTGTATATATGTGCATAATGTATATAAAGTGTATTTAAAGTGTGTATATGTGCATAATGTATATAACGTGTATTTAAAGTGTATATATGTGCATAATGTATATAACGTGTATTTAAAGTGTATATATGTGCATAATGTATATAAAGTGTATTTAAAGTGTATATATGTGCATAATGTATATAACGTGTATTTAAAGTGTATATATGTGCGTAATGTATATAAAGTGTATTTAAAGTGTATATATGTGCATAATGTATATAACGTGTATTTAAAGTGTATATATGTGCATAATGTATATAACGTGTATTTAAAGTGTATATATGTGCGTAATGTATATAAAGTGTATTTAAAGTGTATATATGTGCATAATGTATATAACGTGTATTTAAAGTGTGTATATGTGCATAATGTATATAACGTGTATTTAAAGTGTATATATGTGCATAATGTATATAACGTGTATTTAAAGTGTATATATGTGCATAATGTATATAACATGTATTTAAAGTGTATATATGTGCGTA
>NW_027639917.1:0-3000 GCF_949606895.1 Notothenia rossii
TCCCCCCTCGATCTGATCAATGAAAAGTTTAAATGTTGGAGGAAGTTCATTCTTCCAGAGTAAAAGTATACATTTCTTGGCAAAATATGTTCTTGTGATTAGTATTCTGTAATGTTTGGGGTTCAGTTTAAAGTTTGGCATTTCATTTAACAGGAACAAACATGGATTTTGGCTCATTTCGATTCCTAAAACGATTCAATTCAAACCCTTTATTTATTCAGGTGAAAACCCATTGAGATCATTGACCTCTTTTTCAATGGGACCTGCTGCAAGTAGGTTCAACATGAATACAGACATGACAGAAAAACAAAGAGGACATCATATGGCATATTTACATTGACTACAGTTTGTATAGTAGCATTTACAGATACCAACAGTTTCCGATTAAACGGCTTTTGTGAGCGCATGAATCGAATCCCAGAAATGTTTCAAGAGATCACAAAACAGATCCATAAATGTTCCTTCTTTTATTTTACATCTCGGACATTTTGGAAAGTTTCTTTGGAAATGTTTTGCATCTTTCTGGGTGTGAGGTAACATTTGTGGAGAAATGTAAAGTTTGCTTCTTTGATTTTATTGCTTGTGAACGGAAAATGTGTTCTTTCACAGATATTCAGCCAGGTAGTTAAATCTATCTGTATCCCTAAGTCCTTTTCCCAGATCTTTTTTAAAGTTGGAAAGGATGACTGAGCTCTTTTAGAAAAAACTGCATTCAATTCTCTAATTTTCCCTTTGATCGTGCTCGATGACATCAGTATCTCCTCCTCTTCCAACAATCCCCATCTCAATATATTGCTTTTAATAATTGATTGGATCACGTTCCTAATTTGCAGGTATCTGAAAAGATCCTTATTTGAAATGTCATATTCTGCTCTTCAATCATTAAATGATTTCAATGTTATATCTTTGTGAAACAAATGGTTCAATTGCTCCTGATTTCCTCCATTTGTTTATATTGATTGACAACAAATATTTGCTAAGATCAGGATTGTTCAAAATAGGAGAAAAGATTGAAATACCTGAGTTAACATGAACTTTTTTTGTCCAGTCCCTCCAGGCTAAACGTGTATTGACCGCTGTAAAACATTTGGCCATATTCTTCACCTTCTTGAAGTCTTTAACAAATATAAGAGTTTCACTGGAAAGTTCAGTTTAGTATAAAAGTGCTTTGTTAGGAATTCTATCGCTCAAAGTGGACTTTTACTGTAACAGAGTATTCCTACACTCTGGTACTTCTACTTTTACTCAAGTACAAGACCTGAGTACTTCTACTTTTACTCAAGTACAAGATCTGAGTACTTCTACTTTTACTCAAGTACAAGATCTGAGTACTTCTACTTTTACTCAAGTACAAGAACTGAGTACTTCTACATTTACTCAAGTACAAGATCTGAGTACTTCTACTTTTACTCAAGTACAAGACCTGAGTACTTCTACTTTTACTCAAGTACAAGAACTGAGTACTTCTACATTTACTCAAGTACAAGATCTGAGTACTTCTACTTTTACTCAAGTACAAGATCTGAGTACTTCTACTTTTACTCAAGTACAAGATCTGAGTACTTCTACTTTTACTCAAGTACAAGATCTGAGTACTTCTACTTTTACTCAAGTACAAGATCTGAGTACTTCTACTTTTACTCAAGAACAAGATCTGAGTACTTCTACTTTTACTCAAGAACAAGATCTGAGTACTTCTACTTTTACTCAAGAACAAGATCTGAGTACTTCTACTTTTACTCAGGCACAATACCTGAGTACTTTTACTCAAGTACAAGATCTGTGTGCTTCTACTTTTACTCAAGTACAATACCTGAGTACTTCTACTTTTACTCAAGTACAATACCTGAGTACTTCTACTTTTACTCAGGTACAATACCTGAGTACTTCTACTTTTACTCAAGTACAATACCTGAGTACTTCTACTTTTTTTTACTCAAGTACAATACCTGAGTACTTCTACTTTTACTCAAGTACAACATCTGAGTACTTCTACTTTTTTAACTCAAGTACAAGATCTGAGTACTTCTACTTTTACTCAAGTACAAGATCTGAGTACTTCTACTTTTACTCAAGTACAATACCTGAGTACTTCTACTTGTATCTAATGGTCGGGTTTCTGTTTGTTCCCCCTCAGGTATTCTGAGTCACCTGAGTCTGCTGGAGGTTCAGGTGAGGAGTCAGACAACTCAGCGACAGCCACCGAGTCGAGTGAAGGAGCTTCAGGAGAAAGCTGCTGCTCTGAGGAGACAGAGAGAGCAGCTAGAAGCAGAGATACAGACACACAGGGTACACACCACAGATATGACTTTACATCTTTAAAGAGTCCTCTCCTGCTGATGTTCAGGTGTATATCAGTATGTAGTGTCTCTACTTTAAAGAGTCCTCTCCTGCTGATGTTCTGGTGTATATCAGTATGTAGTGTCTCTACTTTAAAGAGTCCTCTCCTGCTGATGTTCAGGTGTATATCAGTATGTAGTGTCTCTACTTTAAAGAGTTCTCTCCTGCTGATGTTCAGGTGTATATCAGTATTTAGTGTCTCCACTTTAAAGAGTCCTCTCCTGCTGATGTTCAGGTGTATATCGGTATGTAGTGTCTCTACTTTAAAGAGTCCTCTCCTGCTGATGTTCAGGTGTATATCAGTATGTAGTGTCTCTACTTTAAAGAGTCCTCAGTGTGCGAAAAAGTACACGTCCCACCGTCCGGGACGTGTTATTTACAATATCGGACAAGTAGATCTTTCAATTGACTTGTCCGGCGGACAAGTGACGTTTTTCGCCCTGATTTATTGAAAAATTATTGATAAATTCATTTTACAAAAGGCAGAACTCATTCGCAAATTGTACGTGTCCACCATTGTTCGTTTAGAAATGTTAGTTTCGGTTCTGCTTGTCGATTCCTAAGCAAATGCATCTCGCCGCTTTCTGTACAGTTAGACGGGGGCGGGGCGGGAAGTGTAGCACAGT
Source organism: Notothenia rossii (assembly GCF_949606895.1). Taxonomy (NCBI): domain Eukaryota; kingdom Metazoa; phylum Chordata; class Actinopteri; order Perciformes; family Nototheniidae; genus Notothenia; species Notothenia rossii. Next base: position 2,967 of record NW_027639917.1, read on the forward strand.
GGCAGGGTTGGGAAGCAAAACTCGGTTCCGAGTA
>NW_027639916.1:0-5000 GCF_949606895.1 Notothenia rossii
GTAAATACAGACTAACACACTGTAAATACAGACTAACACACTGTAAATACAGACTAACACACACTGTAAATACAGACTAACACACTGTAAATACAGACTAACACACTCTGTAAATACAGACTAACACACTGTAAATACAGACTAACACACTCTGTAAATACAGACTAACACACTGTAAATACAGACTAACACACTCTGTAAATACAGACTAACACTCTGTAAATACAGACTAACACACTGTAAATACAGACTAACACTCTGTAAATACAGACTAACACACTCTGTAAATACAGACTAACACTCTGTAAATACAGACTAACACACTGTAAATACAGACTAACACACTCTGTAAATACAGACTAACACACTGTAAATACAGACTAACACACTGTAAATACAGACTAACACACTGTAAATACAGACTAACACACTGTAAATACAGACTAACACTCTGTAAATACAGACTAACACTCTGTAAATACAGACTAACACACTGTAAATACAGACTAACACACTCTGTAAATACAGACTAACACACTGTAAATACAGACTAACACACTGTAAATACAGACTAACACACTGTAAATACAGACTAACACTCTGTAAATACAGACTAACACTCTGTAAATACAGACTAACACACTGTAAATACAGACTAACACACTGTAAATACAGACTAACACACTGTAAATACAGACTAACACTCTGTAAATACAGACTAACACACTGTAAATACAGACTAACACTCTGTAAATACAGACTAACACACTCTGTAAATACAGACTAACACTCTGTAAATACAGACTAACACTCTGTAAATACAGACTAACACACACTGTAAATACAGACTAACACACTGTAAATACAGACTAACACACTGTAAATACAGACTAACACACTGTAAATACAGACTAACACACTGTAAATACAGACTAACACACACTGTAAATACAGACTAACACTCTGTAAATACAGACTAACACACTCTGTAAATACAGACTAACACACTCTGTAAATACAGACTAACACACTGTAAATACAGACTAACACACTCTGTAAATACAGACTAACACACTGTAAATACAGACTAACACTCTGTAAATACAGACTAACACACTGTAAATACAGACTAACACTCTGTAAATACAGACTAACACACACTGTAAATACAGACTAACACACTGTAAATACAGACTAACACACTCTGTAAATACAGACTAACACACTGTAAATACAGACTAACACACTCTGTAAATACAGACTAACACTCTGTAAATACAGACTAACACACTGTAAATACAGACTAACACACTCTGTAAATACAGACTAACACACTGTAAATACAGACTAACACACTGTAAATACAGACTAACACACTGTAAATACAGACTAACACTCTGTAAATACAGACTAACACACTCTGTAAATACAGACTAACACTCTGTAAATACAGACTAACACTCTGTAAATACAGACTAACACACACTGTAAATACAGACTAACACACTGTAAATACAGACTAACACACTGTAAATACAGACTAACACACTGTAAATACAGACTAACACACTGTAAATACAGACTAACACACTCTGTAAATACAGACTAACACTCTGTAAATACAGACTAACACTCTGTAAATACAGACTAACACACACTGTAAATACAGACTAACACTCTGTAAATACAGACTAACACACTGTAAATACAGACTAACACACACTGTAAATACAGACTAACACTCTGTAAATACAGACTAACACACTCTGTAAATACAGACTAACACACTCTGTAAATACAGACTAACACACTGTAAATACAGACTAACACACTCTGTAAATACAGACTAACACACTGTAAATACAGACTAACACTCTGTAAATACAGACTAACACACTGTAAATACAGACTAACACTCTGTAAATACAGACTAACACACACTGTAAATACAGACTAACACACTGTAAATACAGACTAACACACTCTGTAAATACAGACTAACACACTGTAAATACAGACTAACACACTCTGTAAATACAGACTAACACACTGTAAATACAGACTAACACACTCTGTAAATACAGACTAACACTCTGTAAATACAGACTAACACACTGTAAATACAGACTAACACTCTGTAAATACAGACTAACACAGTCTGTAAATACAGACTAACACTCTGTAAATACAGACTAACACACTCTGTAAATACAGACTAACACACTGTAAATACAGACTAACACTCTGTAAATACAGACTAACACACTGTAAATACAGACTAACACTCTGTAAATACAGACTAACACACTGTAAATACAGACTAACACACTGTAAATACAGACTAACACACTCTGTAAATACAGACTAACACACTGTAAATACAGACTAACACACTGTAAATACAGACTAACACTCTGTAAATACAGACTAACACTCTGTAAATACAGACTAACACACTCTGTAAATACAGACTAACACACTGTAAATACAGACTAACACTCTGTAAATACAGACTAACACAGTCTGTAAATACAGACTAACACTCTGTAAATACAGACTAACACACTCTGTAAATACAGACTAACACACTGTAAATACAGACTAACACTCTGTAAATACAGACTAACACACTGTAAATACAGACTAACACTCTGTAAATACAGACTAACACACTGTAAATACAGACTAACACACTGTAAATACAGACTAACACACTCTGTAAATACAGACTAACACACTGTAAATACAGACTAACACACTGTAAATACAGACTAACACTCTGTAAATACAGACTAACACACTGTAAATACAGACTAACACTCTTTAAATACAGACTAACACACTCTGTAAATACAGACTAACACACTCCTTCTCTACTGTAACACACATCCATTTTATTACAACTATTTTCATAATTTATTTTGATTCCTACTACTGTCTGCTAGCTAAATGGCTACTGTCTGCTAGCTAAATGGCTACTGTCTGCTAGCTAAATGGCTACTGTCTGCTAGCTAAATGGCTACTGTCTGCTAGCTAAATGGCTACTGTCTGCTAGCTAAATGGCTACTGTTTGCTAGCTAAATGGCTACTGTTTGCTAGCTAAATGGCTACTGTCTGCTAGCTAAATGGCTACTGTTTGCTAGCTAAATGGCTACTGTCTGCTAGCTAAATGGCTACTGTCTGCTAGCTAAATGGCTACTGTTTGCTAGCTAAGAGGCTAATGTCGCTAGCTAAATAGCTAATGTTTGCTAGCTAAATGGTTAATGTCGGTAGCTAAATGGCTAATGTTTGCTAGCTAAATGGCTAATGTTTGCTATCTAAATGACTAATGTCGCTAGCTAAATGGCTAATGTTTGCTAGCTAAATGGTTAACGTTGCTAGCTAAATGGCTAATGTTTGCTAGCTAAATGGCTAGTGTCGCTAGCTAAATCGCTAATGTTTGCTAGCTAAATGGCTACTGTTTGCTAGCTAAATGGTTCATGTTTGCTAGCTAAATGGCTAATGTCGCTAGCTAAATGGTTAATGTCGCTAGCTAAATGGCTAATGTCTACTAGCTAAATGGCTAATGTTTGCTAGCTAAATGGCTAATGTTGCTAGTTATTGGCTAATGTCTGCTAGCTAAATGGCTAATGTCGCTAGCTAAATGGCTAATGTCTACTAGCTAAATGGCTAATGTTTGCTAGCTAAATGGCTAATGTCGCTAGTTATTTGCTAATGTTTGCTAGCTAAATGGCTAATGTCGCTAGTTATTTGCTAATGTTTGCTAGCTAAATGGCTAATGTCGCTAGTTATTTGCTAATGTTTGCTAGCTAAATGGCTAATGTCGCTAGTTATTTGCTAATGTGTGCTAGCTAAATGGCTAATGTCGCTAGTTATTTGCTAATTTTTGCTAGCTAAATGGCTAATGTCGCTAGTTATTTGCTAATGTTTGCTAGCTAAATGGCTAATGTCGCTAGTTATTTGCTAATGTTTGCTAGCTAAATGGCTAATGTCGCTAGTTATTTGCTAATGTGTGCTAGCTAAATGGCTAATGTCGCTAGTTATTTGCTAATGTGTGCTAGCTAAATGGCTAGCGTTTGCTAGTTACACCCCACCCTGAAGGGGAACACAGGTAGCTCCTCCCCCTCTCACCTTGTCTCCGTCCAGCATGGTGGCCGTGCTGATCATGTCCTCCGGGCCGAAGGGAAGATGCTTCTGCTCGCCCTTGATGGTTGTCACCAGCCGGCCAATCAGTGCTCCTCCCTGCTGCACCGCCTCGCTCTTCATCACCTCCTCTTCCTTCATCAGATCCTGCTTCCCCTCTTCATCTTCCTTCTCCGGCTCCTCCTCCTTCTTTGGCTCCTCCTCCTCCTTCAGCTCCTCCTCCTTTTTCTTCAGCTCCTCCTCATCCAGTTTCTCCTCTTTAACTTTGACCTGCAGGAAACATGACTTCAGTGTATGAAGCCCCGCCCCCTTTTAAGTCTCAGCTCTTCTGGTTTAACATCATCATCATCACATAACAGTTTCGCAGCTTCCTCTGTCAGTGACTGCAGGAGGAAACATGGCATCTGATATGAGGACATTTTTAATAACTCTGGAGACTTTTTTTAAAAAGTCAGAAAGTTCAGGGAAAAAAGTCAGGATTTTAGATTTTGGGGAAAAAGTTAGAATTTTGGGGGAAATAATTTTTATTTTCAAAATAAATTCAAATGTTGAGATTTGAGAATAAAGTCTGGAATTTGAGATAGTGAGTGTTAGTAGCCGTTAGATGCTCTGCTATGAGGAGAACCAGATGAACCAGGAGAACCAGGAGAACCAGAACGTATGAATTCCTCAGCGTTTTCCATACCAGCGCCGACTTGACGTCCTTGCGAGGGTCCTTGGACAGAGCTTTGAGCACCGTGCCCTGGAAGCGCTCCCTGCTTATGTCCAGCATGGTGTCCATCTTCCTGTAGAGGAAACCCAGCGGGGTCCACTGGGAGACAAGCAACCGTTACTGGTTCATGAGTCATTACTGGGTC
>NW_027639916.1:10000-97529 GCF_949606895.1 Notothenia rossii
GGTAGCATCTGAATCTGACCCTGAAGGTAGCATCTGAATCTGACCCTGAAGGTAGCATCTGAATCTGACCCTGAAGGTAGCATCTGAATCTGACCCTGAAGGTAGCATCTGTATCTGACCCTGAAGGCAGCATCTGAATCTGACCCTGAAGGTAGCTAAGATAAAAGCTAAACTAACAGTTAAGCCAGCAACTAGGCCAGCAACTAGGCTAACCACTAGGCCAACAGCTAGGCTAACAGCTAACCAACAGCTAACCCACAGCTAGGCTAACAGCTAACCAACAACTAACCAACAGCTAGGCTAACAGCTAACCAACAGCTAGGCTAACAGCTAACCAACAGCTAGGCTAACAGCTAACCAACAGCTAGGCCAACAGCTAGACTAACAGCGAGGCTAACAGCTAGGCTAACCACGAGGCCAACACCTAGGCTAACCACTAGGACAACAGCTAGGCCAACACCTAGGCTAACCACTAGGCCAACAGTTAGGCTAACAGCTAACCAACAGCTAACCCACAGCTAGGCTAACAGCTAACCAACAACTAACCAACAGCTAGGCTAACTGCTAACCAACAGCTAGGCTAACAGCTAACCAACAGCTAACCCACAGCTAGGCTAACAGCTAGGCTAACAGCTAACCAACAGCTAACCAACAGCTAGGCTAACAGCTAACCAACAGCTAGGCTAACAGCTAACCCACAGCTAGGCTAACAGCTAACCAACAACTAACCCACAGCTAGGCTAACAGCTAACCAACAGCTAGGCTAACAGCTAACCAACAGCTAACCCACAGCTAGGCTAACAGCTAACCAACAACTAACCAACAGCTAGGCTAACAGCTAACCAACAGCTAGGCTAACAGCTAGACTAACAGCGAGGCTAACAGCTAGGCTAACAGCTAACTAACAGCTAACCCACAGCTAGGCTAACAGCTAACCAACAGCTAACCCACAGCTAGGCTAACAGCTAACCAACAGCTAACCAACAGCTAGGCTAACAGCTAACCAACAGCTAACCAACAACTAACCAACAGCTAGGCTAACAGCTAACCAACAGCTAGGCCAACAGCTAGACTAACAGCGAGGCTAACAGCTAGGCTAACAGCTAACTAACAGCGAGGCTAACAGCTAACTAACAGCTAGGCTAACAGCTAACTAACAGCGAGGCTAACAGCTAGGCTAACAGCTAGGCTAACAGCTAGGCTAACAGCTAGGCTAACAGCTAACTAACAGCTAGGCTAACAGCTAACTAACAGCTAGGCTAACAGCTAACTAACAGCGAGGCTAACAGCTAGGCTAACAGCTAGGCTAACAGCTAAGCAACAGCTAGGCTAACAGCTAACTAACAGCGAGGCTAACAGCTAACTAACAGCTAGGCTAACAGCTAACTAACAGCGAGGCTAACAGCTAGGCTAACAGCTAGGCTAACAGCTAACCAACAGCTAGGCCAACAGCTAGACTAAAAGCGAGGCTAACAGCTAGGCTAACAGCTAACTAACAGCGAGGCTAACAGCTAACTAACAGCTAGGCTAACAGCTAACTAACAGCGAGGCTAACAGCTAGGCTAACAGCTAGGCTAACAGCTAGGCTAACAGCTAAGCAACAGCTAGGCCAACAGCGAGGCTAACAGCTAGGCTAACAGCTAGGCTAACAGCTAAGCAACAGCTAGGCCAACACCTAGGCTAACCACTAGGCCAACAGTTAGGCTAACAGCTAACCAACAGCTAACCCACAGCTAGGCTAACAGCTAACCAACAACTAACCAACAGCTAGGCTAACTGCTAACCAACAGCTAGGCTAACAGCTAACCAACAGCTAACCCACAGCTAGGCTAACAGCTAGGCTAACAGCTAACCAACAGCTAACCAACAGCTAGGCTAACAGCTAACCAACAGCTAGGCTAACAGCTAACCCACAGCTAGGCTAACAGCTAACCAACAACTAACCCACAGCTAGGCTAACAGCTAACCAACAGCTAGGCTAACAGCTAACCAACAGCTAACCCACAGCTAGGCTAACAGCTAACCAACAACTAACCAACAGCTAGGCTAACAGCTAACCAACAGCTAGGCTAACAGCTAGACTAACAGCGAGGCTAACAGCTAGGCTAACAGCTAACTAACAGCTAACCCACAGCTAGGCTAACAGCTAACCAACAGCTAACCCACAGCTAGGCTAACAGCTAACCAACAGCTAACCAACAGCTAGGCTAACAGCTAACCAACAGCTAACCAACAACTAACCAACAGCTAGGCTAACAGCTAACCAACAGCTAGGCCAACAGCTAGACTAACAGCGAGGCTAACAGCTAGGCTAACAGCTAACTAACAGCGAGGCTAACAGCTAACTAACAGCTAGGCTAACAGCTAACTAACAGCGAGGCTAACAGCTAGGCTAACAGCTAGGCTAACAGCTAGGCTAACAGCTAGGCTAACAGCTAACTAACAGCTAGGCTAACAGCTAACTAACAGCTAGGCTAACAGCTAACTAACAGCGAGGCTAACAGCTAGGCTAACAGCTAGGCTAACAGCTAAGCAACAGCTAGGCTAACAGCTAACTAACAGCGAGGCTAACAGCTAACTAACAGCTAGGCTAACAGCTAACTAACAGCGAGGCTAACAGCTAGGCTAACAGCTAGGCTAACAGCTAACCAACAGCTAGGCCAACAGCTAGACTAAAAGCGAGGCTAACAGCTAAGCAACAGCTAGGCTAACAGCTAACTAACAGCGAGGCTAACAGCTAACTAACAGCTAGGCTAACAGCTAACTAACAGCGAGGCTAACAGCTAACTAACAGCTAGGCTAACAGCTAACTAACAGCGAGGCTAACAGCTAGGCTAACAGCTAGGCTAACAGCTAGGCTAACAGCTAAGCAACAGCTAGGCCAACAGCGAGGCTAACAGCTAGGCTAACAGCTAACTAACAGCGAGGCTAACAGCTAGGCTAACAGCTAGGCTAACAGCTAACCAACAGCTAGGCTAACAGGTATGCTAGCTCCTGATGCGTGCTGGCTCACCGAGGGCTCGATGATGGGCTGGCTGACGATGCCCTCGTACAGCTCCTGGTCGAGCTTCATGTTGGGCCCGACCTCCGTGGGGACGCCGCTCTGTTCTCTCTTCCCTCCAGGCGACGCAGAGTCTCCGTCAGCGGGGGCGCAGGGAGGAGCTTCCGGAGAGATGGCTGCGGCAGCGGCAGAGAGCGTGAGCAGCAGAGGCTCCTTCGCCCTCCGTATCCTGCCTGCACGCTGGGGCCCGGCCTGTGGGGACACCTGTTACTGAGGACATGTCTCTGAAGTGTCCTGCTCCAAACCCCACCCCTCTCTTCCAGCTGTTACTGAGGACATGTCTCTGAAGTGTCCTGCTCCAAACCCCCCCCCCCTCTCTTCCAGCTGTTACTAAGGACACGTCTCTGAAGTGTCCTGCTCCAAACCCCAAACAGATCCTTGTAGCCCCCCCCCCCTCTCTCTTCCAGCTGTTACTAAGGACATGTCTCTGAAGTGTCCTGCTCCAAACCCCAAACATGTCTCTGAAGTGTCCTGCTCCAAACCCCCCCCCCCCCCTCTCTTCCAGCTGTTACTGAGGACATGTCTCTGAAGTGTCCTGCTCCAAACCCCCCCCCCTCTCTTCCAGCTGTTACTAAGGACACGTCTCTGAAGTGTCCTGCTCCAAACCCCAAACATGTCTCTGAAGTGTCCTGCTCCAAACCCCCCCCCCCCCTCTCTTCCAGCTGTTACTGAGGACATGTCTCTGAAGTGTCCTGCTCCGAACCCCCCCCCTCTCTTCCAGCTGTTACTAAGGACATGTCTCTGAAGTGTCCTGCCCCAAACCCCAAACAGATCCTTGTAGCCCCCCCCCCCCTCTCTTCCAGCTGTTACTGAGGACATGTCTCTGAAGTGTCCTGCTCCAAACCCCAAACAGATCCTTGTAGCCCCCCCCCCCCTCTCTCCCAGCTGTTACTAAGGACATTTCTCTGAAGTGTCCTGCCCCAAACCCCAAACAGATCCTTGTAGCCCCCCCCCCCTCTCTTCCAGCTGTTACTAAGGACATGTCTCTGAAGTGTCCTGCCCCAAACCCCAAACAGATCCTTGTAGCCCCCCCCCCCTCTCTCCCAGCTGTTACTAAGGACATGTCTCTGAAGTGTTCTGCTCCAAACCCCAAACAGATCCTTGTAGCCCCCCCCCCCCACCTCTCTTCCAGCTGTTACTAAGGACATGTCTCTGAAGTGTCCTGCACCAAACCCCAAACAGATCCTTGTAGCCCCCCCCCCTCTCTCTTCCAGCTGTTACTAAGGACATGTCTCTGAAGTGTCCTGCTCCAAACCCCAAACAGATCCTTGTAGCCCCCCCCTCTCTTCCAGCTGTTACTAAGGACATGTCGCTGAAGTGTCCTGCTCCAAACCCCAAACAGATCCTTGTAGCCCCCCCTCTCTCTCTTCCAGCTGTTACTAAGGACATGTCTCTGAAGTGTCCTGCTCCAAACCCCAAACAGATCCTTGTAGCCCCCCCCCCTCTCTTCCAGCTGTTACTAAGGACATGTCTCTGAAGTGTCCTGCTCCAAACCCCAAACAGATCCTTGTAGCCCCCCCCCTCTCTATTCCAGCTGTTACTAAGGACATGTCTCTGAAGTGTCCTGCTCCAAACCCCAAACAGATCCTTGTAGCCCCCCCCCCCTCTCTTCCAGCTGTTGCTAAGGACATGTCTCTGAAGTGTCCTGCTCCAAACCCCAAACAGATCCTTGTAGCCCCCCCCCCCTCTCTTCCAGCTGTTCCTAAGGACATGTCTCTGAAGTGTCCTGCTCCAAACCCCAAACAGATCCTTGTAGCCCCCCCCCCCTCTCTTCCAGCTGTTGCTAAGGACATGTCTCTGAAGTGTCCTGCTCCAAACCCCAAACAGATCCTTGTAGCCCCCCCCCCCTCTCTTCCAGCTGTTCCTAAGGACATGTCTCTGAAGTGTCCTGCTCCAAACCCCAAACAGATCCTTGTAGCCCCCCCCCCCTCTCTTCCAGCTGTTCCTAAGGACATGTCTCTGAAGTGTCCTGCTCCAAACCCCAAACAGATCCTTGTAGCCCCCCCCCCCCCCTCTCTTCCAGCTGTTACTAAGGACATGTCTCTGAAGTGTCCTGCTCCAAACCCCAAACAGATCCTTGTAGCCCCCCCCCCCCTCTCTTCCAGCTGTTGCTAAGGACATGTCTCTGAAGTGTCCTGCTCCAAACCCCAAACAGATCCTTGTAGCCCCCCCCTCTCTTCCAGCTGTTACTAAGGACATGTCTCTGAAGTGTCCTGCTCCAAACCCCCCCCCCCCTCTCTTCCAGCTGTTACTAAGGACATGTCTCTGAAGTGTTCTGCTCCAAACCCCAAACAGATCCTTGTAGCCCCCCCCTCTCTTCCAGCTGTTACTAAGGACATGTCTCTGAAGTGTCCTGCTCCAAACCCCCCCCCCCCCTCTCTTCCAGCTGTTACTAAGGACATGTCTCTGAAGTGTTCTGCTCCAAACCCCAAACAGGTCCTTGTAGCCCCCCCCTCTCTTCCAGCTTTTACTAAGGACATGTCTCTGAAGTGTCCTGCTCCAAACCCCAAACAGGTCCTTGTAGCCCCCCCCCCCCTCTCTTCCAGCTGTTACTAAGGACATGTCTCTGAAGTGTCCTGCTCCAAACCCCAAACAGGTCCTTGTAGCCCCCCCCCCTCTCTTCCAGCTGTTACTAAGGACATGTCTCTGAAGTGTCCTGCTCCAAACCCCAAACAGATCCTTGTAGCCCCCCCCCTCTCTTCCAGCTGTTGCTAAGGACATGTCTCTGAAGTGTCCTGCTCCAAACCCCAAACAGGTCCTTGTAGCCCCCCCCCCTCTCTCTATTCCAGCTGTTACTAAGGACATGTCTCTGAAGTGTCCTGCTCCAAACCCCAAACAGATCCTTGTAGCCCCCCCCCTCTCTTCCAGCTGTTCCTAAGGACATGTCTCTGAAGTGTCCTGCTCCAAACCCCAAACAGATCCTTGTAGCCCCCCCCCCCCTCTCTTCCAGCTGTTCCTAAGGACATGTCTCTGAAGTGTCCTGCTCCAAACCCCAAACAGATCCTTGTAGCCCCCCCCCCCCTCTCTTCCAGCTGTTACTAAGGACATGTCTCTGAAGTGTCCTGCTCCAAACCCCAAACAGATCCTTGTAGCCCCCCCCTCTCTCTTCCAGCTGTTACTAAGGACATGTCTCTGAAGTGTCCTGCTCCAAACCCCAAACAGGTCCTTGTAGCCCCCCCCCCTCTCTCTATTCCAGCTGTTACTAAGGACATGTCTCTGAAGTGTCCTGCTCCAAACCCCAAACAGATCCTTGTAGCCCCCCCCCTCTCTTCCAGCTGTTGCTAAGGACATGTCTCTGAAGTGTCCTGCTCCAAACCCCAAACAGATCCTTGTAGCCCCCCCCCCTCTCTTCCAGCTGTTACTAAGGACATGTCTCTGAAGTGTCCTGCTCCAAACCCCAAACAGATCCTTGTAGCCCCCCCCCTCTCTTCCAGCTGTTACTAAGGACATGTCTCTGAAGTGTCCTGCTCCAAACCCCAAACAGATCCTTGTAGCCCCCCCCCCTCTCTTCCAGCTGTTACTAAGGACATGTCTCTGAAGTGTCCTGCTCCAAACCCCAAACAGATCCTTGTAGCCCCCCCCCCCTCTCTTCCAGCTGTTACTAAGGACATGTCTCTGAAGTGTCCTGCTCCAAACCCCAAACAGGTCCTTGTAGCCCCCCCCCCTCTCTCTATTCCAGCTGTTACTAAGGACATGTCTCTGAAGTGTCCTGCTCCAAACCCCAAACAGGTCCTTGTAGCCCCCCCCCCTCTCTCTATTCCAGCTGTTACTAAGGACATGACTCTGAAGTGTCCTGCTCCAAACCCCAAACAGATCCTTGTAGCCCCCCCCCTCTCTTCCAGCTGTTGCTAAGGACATGTCTCTGAAGTGTCCTGCTCCAAACCCCAAACAGATCCTTGTAGCCCCCCCCCTCTCTTCCAGCTGTTACTAAGGACATGTCTCTGAAGTGTCCTGCTCCAAACCCCAAACAGATCCTTGTAGCCCCCCCCCCTCTCTTCCAGCTGTTACTAAGGACATGTCTCTGAAGTGTCCTGCTCCAAACCCCAAACAGATCCTTGTAGCCCCCCCTCCTCTCTTCCAGCTGTTACTAAGGACATGTCTCTGAAGTGTCCTGCTCCAAACCCCAAACAGATCCTTGTAGCCCCCCCCCCTCTCTTCCAGCTGTTACTAAGGACATGTCTCTGAAGTGTCCTGCTCCAAACCCCAAACAGATCCTTGTAGCCCCCCCCCCTCTCTTCCAGCTGTTACTAAGGACATGTCTCTGAAGTGTCCTGCTCCAAACCCCAAACAGGTCCTTGTAGCCCCCCCCCCTCTCTCTATTCCAGCTGTTACTAAGGACATGTCTCTGAAGTGTCCTGCTCCAAACCCCAAACAGATCCTTGTAGCCCCCCCCCTCTCTTCCAGCTGTTGCTAAGGACATGTCTCTGAAGTGTCCTGCTCCAAACCCCAAACAGATCCTTGTAGCCCCCCCCCCTCTCTTCCAGCTGTTACTAAGGACATGTCTCTGAAGTGTCCTGCTCCAAACCCCAAACAGATCCTTGTAGCCCCCCCTCCTCTCTTCCAGCTGTTACTAAGGACATGTCTCTGAAGTGTCCTGCTCCAAACCCCAAACAGATCCTTGTAGCCCCCCCCCCTCTCTTCCAGCTGTTACTAAGGACATGTCTCTGAAGTGTCCTGCTCCAAACCCCAAACAGATCCTTGTAGCCCCCCCCCCCTCTCTTCCAGCTGTTACTAAGGACATGTCTCTGAAGTGTCCTGCTCCAAACCCCAAACAGATCCTTGTAGCCCCCCCCCTCTCTTCCAGCTGTTGCTAAGGACATGTCTCTGAAGTGTCCTGCTCCAAACCCCAAACAGATCCTTGTAGCCCCCCTCCTCTCTTCCAGCTGTTCCTAAAGAGCTGACTCTGGGTCAGTAGCTAGCTAAATGCTGCCGTGATGAAACTCCACATCATGTTCCAAACCACATCAAGGATCCTCTCTGAAACAGGAAGGAGCTCAAACTCTCTCTCTCTCTCAGGTTTACCACAAGGTGACTTCCTTTTGATTTCCTGCTTCTTCACACACACTCTCTCCAGTACAGGTTAGCTCTGAGTGTTAGCATGCTAATGTAAACACAGACCATATTACTTCCAGAACACGTCTCATTGTTTCTGACAGCAACGTTTCTGATTGGCCCGTGGGTTTAAAGCCCGCCCACATTTTAGTAATGTCGTCATGACGCAGCAAATCTGGATCAGCTCCGTTGTTCCCCGTTTTTAGAGATGTGGGTACGGAGGGAAAGAGAGAGGGGTTTGTTTCTGACACTTTGAGAGTCTCTGACACACCGGGGACACACCGGGGACACATGGGGGACACACCGGGGACACATGGGGGACACACTGGGGACACACCGGGGACACACCGGGGACACATGGGGGACACACCGGGGACACACCGGGGACACACAAGGGACACACCGGGGACACATGGGGGACACACTGGGGACACACCGGGGGGACACCGGGGACACATGGGGGACACACCGGGGACACACCGGGGACACATGGTGATGTAGAAAAGACATCACAATGTGGCAAATCTGGGGTGAACTCCACATTAACTCAGAGTGAACTCAGAGTGATCAGAGTGAACTCAGAGTGATCAGGGTGAACTCCACATTAACTCAGAGTGAACTCAGAGTGATCAGGGTGAACTCCACATTAACTCAGAGTGAACTCAGAGTGATCAGGGTGAACTCCACATTAACTCAGAGTGAACTCAGAGTGATCAGAGTCAACTCAGAGTGATCAGGGTGAACTCCACATTAACTCAGAGTGAACTCAGAGTGATCAGGGTGAACTCCACATTAACTCAGAGTGAACTCAGAGTGATCAGGGTGAACTCCACATTAACTCAGAGTGAACTCAGAGTGATCAGGGTGAACTCAGAGTGATCAGGGTGAACTCAGAGTGATCAGGGTGAACTCCACATTAACTCAGAGTGAACTCAGAGTGATCAGGGTGAACTCAGAGTGATCAGGGTGAACTCAGAGTGATCAGGGTGAACTCCACATTAACTCAGAGTGAACTCAGAGTGATCAGGGTGAACTCCACATTAACTCAGAGTGAACTCAGAGTGATCAGGGTGAACTCAGAGTGATCAGGGTGAACTCCACATTAACTCAGAGTGAACTCAGAGTGATCAGGGTGAACTCAGAGTGATCAGGGTGAACTCCACATTAACTCAGAGTGAACTCACCGTGATCAGGGTGAACTCCACCTCTCCTCCCACGTCCTCGGGGGTGAAGTCCACGTCGCTGAAGTTCTCTCTGGTTCTGAAGGGCAGCTCTCCGTGCTCCTCTGACCTGATGACTCCCCTGTCGTCTTCCAGACTGAGGATGACTCCCTGAAGGAGAAGAGAGGACAGGTTACACCTCACCTGGTCATACTGAGGTCAGGTTACACCTCACCTGGTCATACTGAGGTCAGGTTACACCTCACCTGGTCATACTGAGGTCAGGATGCACCTCACCTGGTCATACTGAGGTCAGGTTACACCTCACCTGGTCATACTGAGGACAGGTTACACCTCACCTGGTCACACTGAGGACAGGTTACACCTCACCTGGTCATACTGAGGTCAGGATGCACCTCACCTGGTCATACTGAGGTCAGGTTACACCTCACCTGGTCATACTGAGGTCAGGTTACACCTCACCTGGTCATACTGAGGTCAGGTTACACCTCACCTGGTCATACTGAGGTCAGGTTACACCTCACCTGGTCATACTGAGGTCAGGATGCACCTCACCTGGTCATACTGAGGTCAGGATGCACCTCACCTGGTCATACTGAGGTCAGGTTACACCTCACCTGGTCATACTGAGGACAGGTTACACCTCACCTGGTCATACTGAGGTCAGGTTACACCTCACCTGGTCATACTGAGGTCAGGATACACCTCACCTGGTCATACTGAGGTCAGGTTACACCTCACCTGGTCATACTGAGGTCAGGTTACACCTCACCTGGTCATACTGAGGTCAGGTTACACCTCACCTGGTCATACTGAGGTCAGGTTACACCTCACCTGGTCATACTGAGGTCAGGTTACACCTCACCTGGTCATACTGAGGTCAGGTTACACCTCACCTGGTCATACTGAGGTCAGGTTACACCTCACCTGGTCATACTGAGGTCAGGATGCACCTCACCTGGTCATACTGAGGTCAGGTTACACCTCACCTGGTCACACTGAGGTCAGGTTACACCTCACCTGGTCATACTGAGGTCAGGATGCACCTCACCTGGTCATACTGAGGTCAGGTTACACCTCACCTGGTCATACTGAGGACAGGTTACACCTCACCTGGTCATACTGAGGACAGGTTACACCTCACCTGGTCATACTGAGGTCAGGATGCACCTCACCTGGTCATACTGAGGTCAGGTTACACCTCACCTGGTCATACTGAGGTCAGGATACACCTCACCTGGTCATACTGAGGTCAGGTTACACCTCACCTGGTCATACTGAGGTCAGGTTACACCTCACCTGGTCATACTGAGGTCAGGATACACCTCACCTGGTCATACTGAGGTCAGGTTACACCTCACCTGGTCATACTGAGGTCAGGTTACACCTCACCTGGTCACACTGAGGTCAGGTTACACCTCACCTGGTCACACTGAGGACAGGTTACACCTCACCTGGTCATACTGAGGTCAGGTTACACCTCACCTGGTCATACTGAGGTCAGGATACACCTCACCTGGTCATACTGAGGTCAGGTTACACCTCACCTGGTCATACTGAGGTCAGGTTACACCTCACCTGGTCATACTGAGGTCAGGTTACACCTCACCTGGTCACACTGAGGTCAGGTTACACCTCACCTGGTCACACTGAGGACAGGTTACACCTCACCTGGTCATACTGAGGACAGGTTACACCTCACCTGGTCCCTCAGCAGATAGGAAGTGCTCTCACCTGCTCCCTCAGCAGACAGGAAGTGCTCTCACCTGCTCCCTCAGCAGACAGGAAGTGCTCTCACCTGCTCCCTCAGCAGACAGGAAGTGCTTTCACCTGCTCCCTCAGCAGACAGGAAGTGCTCTCACCTGCTCCCTGGTCTCCTTGGTGGAGTCGAAGGTGGAGGGGATCTTGGGCTTGATGTTGGTGGCCGTCCTCTTCTCCGTCACGATGTCCGTCAGCAGGTTGATGAGCACCTGGTCGTTTTGCATCAGCGTCACCGTGCTGTCCTTCCTCTCAAAGGACAGGCTGGTCCTAAGGGGCCCGATGTCCACGTTCACCTTCCCAGGGAGCTGCCTCTTCCCCTTCTGAGAGACAACACATCATCTAGTTACAGGGAGGACCAGATGTCCCCTCAGAGAGACAACATATCATCTAGTTACAGTGAGGACCAGATGTCCCCTCAGAAAGACAACACATCATCTAGTTACAGTGAGGACCAGATGTCCCCTCAGAAAGACAACATATCATCTAGTTACAGTGAGGACCAGATGTCCCCTCAGAGAGACAACATATCATCTAGTTACAGGGAGGACCAGATGTCCCCTCAGAGAGACAACACATCATCTAGTTACAGTGAGGACCAGATGTCCCCTCAGAAAGACAACATATCATCTAGTTACAGTGAGGACCAGATGTCCCCTCAGAGAGACAACATATCATCTAGTTACAGTGAGGACCAGATGTCCCCTCAGAGAGACAACATATCATCTAGTTACAGGGAGGACCAGATGTCCCCTCAGAGAGACAACATATCATCTAGTTACAGGGAGGACCAGATGTCCCCTCAGAGAGACAACATATCATCTAGTTACAGTGAGGACCAGATGTCCCCTCAGAAAGACAACATATCATCTAGTTACAGTGAGGACCAGATGTCCCCTCAGAAAGACAACACATCATCTAGTTACAGGGAGGACCAGATGTCCCCTTAAAGAGAGACAACATATCATCTAGTTACAGGGAGGACCAGATGTCCCCTCAGAAAGACAACATATCATCT
The DNA here is from genome assembly GCF_949606895.1 of Notothenia rossii. NCBI lineage: Eukaryota > Metazoa > Chordata > Actinopteri > Perciformes > Nototheniidae > Notothenia > Notothenia rossii. The sequence continues at coordinate 22,071 of NW_027639916.1, forward strand.
AGTTACAGTGAGGACCAGATGTCCCCTCAGAAAGACAACACATCATCTAGTTACAGTGAGGACCAGATGTCCCCTCAGAAAGACAACATATCATCTAGTTACAGTGAGGACCAGATGTCCCCTCAGAGAGACAACATATCATCTAGTTACAGTGAGGACCAGATGTCCCCTCAGAAAGACAACACATCATCTAGTTACAGTGAGGACCAGATGTCCCCTCAGAAAGACAACATATCATCTAGTTACAGTGAGGACCAGATGTCCCCTCAGAAAGACAACATATCATCTAGTTACAGTGAGGACCAGATGTCCCCTCAGAAAGACAACATATCATCTAGTTACAGGGAGGACCAGATGTCCCCTCAGAGAGACAACATATCATCTACTTACAATGAGGACCAGATGTCCCCTCAGAGAGACAACATATCATCTAGTTACAGTGAGGACCAGATGTCCCCTTAAAGAGAGACAACATATCATCTAGTTACAGGGAGGACCAGATGTCCCCTCAGAGAGACAACATATCATCTAGTTACAGTGAGGACCAGATGTCCCCTTAAAGAGAGACAACATATCATCTAGTTACAGGGAGGACCAGATGTCCCCTCAGAGAGACAACATATCATCTAGCTACAGTGAGGACCAGATGTCCCCTCAGAGAGACAACATATCATCTAGTTACAGTGAGGACCAGATGTCCCCTCAGAAAGACAACATATCATCTAGTTACAGGGAGGACCAGATGTCCCCTCAGAAAGACAACATATCATCTAGCTACAGTGAGGACCAGATGTCCCCTCAGAAAGACAACATATCATCTAGCTACAGTGAGGACCAGATGTCCCCTCAGAAAGACAACATATCATCTAGTTACAGTGAGGACCAGATGTCCCCTCAGAGAGACAACATATCATCTAGTTACAGTGAGGACCAGATGTCCCCTCAGAGAGACAACATATCATCTAGTTACAGTGAGGACCAGATGTCCCCTCAGAGAGACAACATATCATCTAGTTACAGTGAGGACCAGATGTCCCCTCAGAGAGACAACATATCATCTAGTTACAGGGAGGACCAGATGTCCCCTCAGAGAGACAACATATCATCTAGTTACAATGAGGACCAGATGTCCCCTCAGAGAGACAACATATCATCTAGTTACAGTGAGGACCAGATGTCCCCTCAGAGAGACAACATATCATCTAGTTACAGTGAGGACCAGATGTCCCCTCAGAGAGACAACATATCATCTAGTTACAGTGAGGACCAGATGTCCCCTCAGAGAGACAACATATCATCTAGTTACAGTGAGGACCAGATGTCCCCTCAGAGAGACAACATATCATCTAGTTACAGTGAGGACCAGATGTCCCCTCAGAAAGACAACATATCATCTAGTTACAGTGAGGACCAGATGTCCCCTCAGAAAGACAACATATCATCTAGTTACAGGGAGGACCAGATGTCCCCTCAGAAAGACAACATATCATCTACTTACAATGAGGACCAGATGTCCCCTCAGAGAGACAACATATCATCTAGTTACAATGAGGACCAGATGTCCCCTCAGAGAGACAACATATCATCTAGTTACAGGGAGGACCAGATGTCCCCTCAGAGAGACAACATATCATCTAGTTACAGTGAGGACCAGATGTCCCCTCAGAGAGACAACATATCATCTAGCTACAGGGAGGACCAGATGTCCCCTCAGAGAGACAACATATCATCTAGTTACAGTGAGGACCAGATGTCCCCTCAGAGAGACAACATATCATCTAGTTACAGGGAGGACCAGATGTCCCCTCAGAGAGACAACATATCATCTAGTTACAGTGAGGACCAGATGTCCCCTCAGAGAGACAACATATCATCTAGTTACAGTGAGGACCGGATGTCCCCTCAGAGAGACAACATATCATCTAGTTACAGTGAGGACCAGATGTCCCCTCAGAGAGACAACATATCATCTAGTTACAGTGAGGACCAGATGTCCCCTCAGAGAGACAACATATCATCTAGTTACAATGAGGACCAGATGTCCCCTCAGAGAGACAACATATCATCTAGTTACAGGGAGGACCAGATGTCCCCTCAGAGAGACAACATATCATCTAGTTACAGTGAGGACCAGATGTCCCCTCAGAGAGACAACATATCATCTAGTTACAGTGAGGATCAGATGTCCCCTCAGAGAGACAACATATCATCTAGCTACAGTGAGGACCAGATGTCCCCTCAGAGAGACAACATATCATCTAGTTACAGTGAGGACCAGATGTCCCCTCAGAGAGACAACATATCATCTAGTTACAGTGAGGATCAGATGTCCCCTCAGAGAGACAACATATCATCTAGTTACAGTGAGGACCAGATGTCCCCTCTGAGAGACAACATATCATCTAGTTACAGTGAGGACCAGATGTCCCCTCAGAGAGACAACATATCATCTAGTTACAGTGAGGACCAGATGTCCCCTCAGAGAGACAACATATCATCTAGTTACAGTGAGGACCAGATGTCCCCTCAGAGAGACAACATATCATCTAGTTACAGTGAGGATCAGATGTCCCCTCAGAGAGACAACATATCATCTACTTACAGTGAGGACCAGATGTCCCCTCAGAGAGACAACATATCATCTAGTTACAGTGAGGACCAGATGTCCCCTCAGAGAGACAACATATCATCTAGTTACAGTGAGGACCAGATGTCCCCTCAGAGAGACAACATATAATCTAGTTACAGTGAGGACCAGATGTCCCCTCAGAGAGACAACATATCATCTAGTTACAGTGAGGACCAGATGTCCCCTCAGAGAGACAACATATAATCTAGTTACAGTGAGGACCAGATGTCCCCTCAGAGAGACAACACATCATCTAGTTACAGTGAGGACCAGATGTCCCCTCAGAGAGACAACATATAATCTAGTTACAGTGAGGACCAGATGTCCCCTCAGAGAGACAACATATCATCTAGTTACAATGAGGACCAGATGTCCCCTCAGAGAGACAACACATCATCTAGTTACAGTGAGGACCAGATGTCCCCTCAGAGAGACAACACATCATCTAGCTACAGTGAGGACCAGATGTCCCCTCAGAGAGACAACATATCATCTAGTTACAGTGAGGACCAGATGTCCCCTCAGAGAGACAACACATCATCTAGTTACAGTGAGGACCAGATGTCCCCTCAGAAAGACAACATATCATCTAGTTACAGTGAGGACCAGATGTCCCCTCAGAGAGACAACATATCATCTAGTTACAGTGAGGACCAGATGTCCCCTCAGAAAGACAACATATCATCTAGTTACAGTGAGGACCAGATGTCCCCTCAGAGAGACAACATATCATCTACTTACAGTGAGGACCAGATGTCCCCTCAGAGAGACAACACATCATCTAGCTACAGTGAGGACCAGATGTCCCCTCAGAGGGACAACATATCATCTACTTACAATGAGGACCAGATGTCCCCTCAGAAAGACAACATATCATCTAGTTACAGTGAGGACCAGATGTCCCCTCAGAGAGACAACATATCATCTACTTACAGTGAGGACCAGATGTCCCCTCAGAGAGACAACATATCATCTAGTTACAATGAGGACCAGATGTCCCCTCAGAGAGACAACATATCATCTACTTACAGTGAGGACCAGATGTCCCCTCAGAGAGACAACATATCATCTAGTTACAATGAGGACCAGATGTCCCCTCAGAGAGACAACATATCATCTACTTACAGTGAGGACCAGATGTCCCCTCAGAGAGACAACATATCATCTAGTTACAATGAGGACCAGATGTCCCCTCAGAGAGACAACATATCATCTAGTTACAGTGAGGACCAGATGTCCCCTCAGAGAGACAACATATCATCTAGTTACAATGAGGACCAGATGTCCCCTCAGAGAGACAACATATCATCTACTTACAGTGAGGACCAGATGTCCCCTCAGAGAGACAACATATCATCTAGTTACAATGAGGACCAGATGTCCCCTCAGAGAGACAACATATCATCTAGTTACAGGGAGGACCAGATGTCCCCTCAGAAAGACAACATATCATCTAGTTACAGTGAGGACCAGATGTCCCCTCAGAGAGACAACATATCATCTACTTACAGTGAGGACCAGATGTCCCCTCAGAGAGACAACATATCATCTAGTTACAATGAGGACCAGATGTCCCCTCAGAGAGACAACATATCATCTAGTTACAGGGAGGACCAGATGTCCCCTCAGAGAGACAACATATCATCTAGTTACAGTGAGGACCAGATGTCCCCTCAGAGAGACAACATATCATCTAGCTACAGTGAGGACCAGATGTCCCCTCAGAAAGACAACATATCATCTAGTTACAGTGAGGACCAGATGTCCCCTCAGAGAGACAACATATCATCTAGATACAATGAGGACCAGATGTCCCCTCAGAGAGACACAACAAGACTTCTGACAGTCCCCTCCCTTCCTTTCCTCTCTCCACCCCTCCTAAGTATAGAGACAGGAAACAGGAAGTGGTCATACCTCGGCTTCTGGGATGGGGTGGCTGACCACGGCCTCGTAGATCTCCGTGCCCACGTTCTCCGTCCCGCCCGGCGCCACCTTCACGTCCGTGGCTATCAGGACGCCCGGCTGGAAGCACACACACACACACCGTCACACACACACACACACACACCGTCACACACACACACACACACCGTCACACACACACCGTCACACACACACCGTCACAAACACACACACACTGTCACACACACACACACACACACACACACACACACACACACACACACACACACACACACACACACACACACACACACACACACACACACACACACACACACACACACACACACACACACACACACACACACACACGTGCCAACACACACACACGTGCCAACACACACACACACACACACACACACACACACACACACACACACACACACACACACACACACACACACACACACACACACACACACACACACACACACACACACACACACACACACGTGCCAACACACACACACACACACACACGTGCCAACACACACACACACACACACACACACACACACACACACACACACACACACACACACACACACACACACACACACACACACACACACACACACACACACACACACACACACACACACACACACACACACACACACACACACACACACACACACAGTCACACACACCATCACACACAGCACACACACCGTCACACACACACAGTCACACACACACAGTCACACACACCATGGTAGGCTGTCAGGGGGGGGGGCTCACCTTCTCCTTGCAGGTGGTGAAGTGGACTCGGACCCCCGTCCTCATGGCTTTGGGGTTTCCAAAGAAGGAGGAGAAGCTGAAGTTGAACTTCTCCAGATCCTCTCGCTCGATGCACCCGAAGCTCGGCTAAGACATGTTATGTGTTATTATATATATATGTTATTATATATATATGTTATTATAAACATGTTATTATATATATGTTATATTATATATGTTATTATATATACATGTTATATATACATGTTATTATAAACAGATACGAAGCAGAACCGTCTACAGAGAGAGCTCATGTGAGTTTTCTCACCCCGATGAAGGAGATGATTCCTGTGGAGCGACCAGGAGGAGGCCTGCGGACAAACACCACAGAAGAAGAAGAGTCACAGAGCGACACCACAGAAGAAGAGTCACAGAGCGACAACACAGAAGAAGAGTCACAGAGCGACACCACAGAAGAAGAGTCACAGAGCGACACCACAGAAGAAGGGTCACAGAGCGACACCACAGAAGAAGAAGAGTTATAGGCAGCTATAAATGGACTCACTTGTCGAAGGTGCGTTTTCCTAGAAGGCCGAGCGCTCTGTTGGGCTTGGGTTCAGGCCTGGGGGGGGCAGGGGGCTCTGATTGGCCCGGCTCCTCTGGGGGGGCGTCAGGGGCCGAGATCAGAGCTTTGATCTGGAACCAGAACCAGGGTTAGCTCCAGCTGTTCAGATTTTATTATCATTATGATACAGTGCATCAGGTCTGGACTCACCCACTGCGGCTGGTCGGGGGGGGGGTTCAACATGGGCTGCTCCACCACGGCCTGCACACACAACACTTCCTGTTACACCACTCAGTTCAATACTCCATTCTGTTTGGTCCATCTGGACATTTCAGAGGTTATCAATACTGTTGACCTCTCCGTCTCTCTCTCTTTCTCTGCCTAGCAACATTCATTATTGTAGGTGTTTAGCAACGGTCATTATTGTGCTTAGCAACGGTCATTATTGTGCTTAGTAACGGTCATTATTGTGCCTAGCAAGGGTCTGTTATCGAGTATTAATAAGCTCTAACATGTCCGAATTGACCAATCAGAATCGAGTATTCAACAGAACCGGGTAATAAACAGTGGAATTAAAGAGGGGGGGCCCTCACCTCTCCTGTCCAGACGGGGGGGTAGACCGGGTACCCGGGGGGGGGCACGCAGCTGGGGGGGGGAACCGGGGGGATGAAGGCCACAGGCTCCGGGGGGGGGAGGGACTCCGGGCCCCAACCTGGGGGGCCCCAGCCTGGGGGGTGGCGGAAGTCTTCAGGGTGGAGGGGTCTGAAATCCTCTGGGTGGGGGGGCCTAAAGTCTTCTGGGTGGAGGGGCCTAAAGTCTTCAGGGTGGGGGGGCCTCCAGTAGTCAGGGTGGGGGGGCCTCCAGTCCTCGGGGAAGGGCCGTCTGAAGTCTTCGGGGTGTGGGGGGCGCATCCAGTCGTGGGGGTGGTGGAGCCCCCAGCCTGGCGGGGGGGGAGACGGGGGTCCGGGGCCCCAGCCTCGCGGCGGGGGGGGCCCCCATCCTCCGGGAGGGGGGGGGCCCCACTCATCAGGGGGCATGGCCCACCCGCCGGGGGGAGGGGGGCCCCAGCCCGGGGGGCCCATGTTCCGGTGCATCGACCCTCAGAGATAAACAACGGGCTCAAATACAGGAAGCTAAGTGGCTACCTGTTAGCTCATCAACAAACCCTCAGAAACTCCTCCGTCTCTCCGAGTTTCCTCTCTGTTGAACGCCTCCTCTGGAGCTCTGACTACACGGAGAGGCTTGTATATAGATTATATATATAATATAAGTTATAAAGACGCGTGTATTTGCAGCAGAGAGTGTGTGAGTCTGCACCGATCTGTTCTCTTCTGTCTGATGGCGGAGTGGCGGGTGCTCTCTGCCGCCTCCCGCGGTCCGGAGGAAGAACTGCGGAGGAACCGAAGCCTCCATTCAAGAACACAGGAAATAAACATCAGCGGGAGACATATAAAGTTATACAAAATTATAAAGAGTAAATAAATAAATAAAAATACAGTGTCATAGTCAATAATTTTTGGAATAAACAAAGTTGAAGCCCATATGTGGAAGGTCCGTAGCAAACGGTGGTACTACAGCTTCCGTGACGTCATTTAGGTCCAAAAAGACTTTCCCTCATTGACTCACATTGAGAAAGAGACGTCTATAAATCAGCGGATCGTTGTTTTTAAACTAAATAAAGTACCCAGTACGAACTCTTAGGTTAATCATTAGGATGTAAAAGCAGTAAAAAGCTCTTAAAGCTGAAGACAGAGTTATTTAGTCTCTCCATTCATCTGATGGTGAGGAGGCGGGGCTTAAGGGAAACTCAACTACGCATGCTCAGTCGGCCCACATCCGGGTACTTTGTGGTTCATTGTGGGCTTCATAGGAATAACAGTAATATTAACCAACAGTGAAAGTGTTACATTTGTGAGAATAAATATATGTTATGGTCATGAATTATAAGAAGATATAACTCACTGTTTGAGCATGTTTGGGTTCAAGATATCATTTAACATTTGGCTTCATAACAAAATACAATGAATACAAAAATCAAATTTCTGATCAAATATCTTTCATTTAACGTTTTTAGTCACTATTTGTTTATTATTATTTATTTTAATGATTTCCTCTAGAGGAATTACATTGGTTAATGTTACACACAACAGAATAAATCATATATATAATAGTTGTCATGTTGTCCTGTGAGGAGACAAGGAGACGAGAAGGAGGTAGGAAGTGTTAAATGAAGAGTCGCGCTGCAGCAGAAAAAGCTTTTATTTAGTCGCTGGAGTCCCAGAAAGCAGAATAAAGATCAATATGAATATAACATCTCTCAAACACAGAGGTCTTCAGGTCCTATCACAGCGATCTACAAACACGTAGAAAATAAAACTGGTGAGGAAATCTAAATCTGAAGTTTAATAATCTCTCAAAAGAAGGCGGCCTCCATCTTTACAACAACTGAAGGCAGAACGTGTGACGATGAGTCTACCTGCGAACACGGTACAAAACATGATCAGAGCCCCTTTCCTGATCCAGAACCAGAACCAGATCCAGACCCAGAAACAGAAACAGATCCAGACCCAGATCCAGACCCAAAACCAGATCCGGACCCAGAACCAGATCCGGAGCTAAACACAGTGAGAAAAACCAAAATAAATCTGAGGTTAAAATGTCTGGATGGTCACTAAAGTAAAACTCTGCAGGTGAAACTCAATCAAATAAAGACTGGTGTTTAAAGGGAATCTTAGACTGGGTTTAGAACCCGTTATAAACTGGTTTAAACCCGTTATAGTCTGGTTTTAAACTGGTCTCAGGCTGGTGAGTGAAAATAAAAAGGAGCAAAACTGAAGTGGTGACTCGTCAGAATATCTGTAATTTATTTCAGAGACGAAGACGCGGAAGATTCATCCTCAGAAATTAAATGTGGAACGTCTTCCTCCCTACTCTGACTTAAGGAGAACACAGAAGAAGAGGAACAGGAAGTGGGGAAGCAGTGCAGCTGTGTGTGTGTGTGTGTGTGTGTGTGTGTGTGTGTGTGTGTGTGTGTGTGTGTGTGTGTCAGTCGAAGGGGCTGAAGTCTCTCTCCAGGTTCTCGGACTCGTCGTCGTCGGAGAAGAAGTCGTCCTCGTCAATGTCGTCCTCGTCGTAGTCCTCGTGCCACTCGGGGACGTACTCTTCGTCATACTCGTCATCCTCCCCCTCCCCCCCCCTCCTCCGCCCCCCCCCTCGCCCCCCGCAGCATTGTTGTTGTCCGCCTCTCCGGACTCTTTGGACCTGACACAGGGACAGAGATTCATCAGAGAACATTTCAAGCCCCCTAAAATTCTTCATCGGCTCCACTATACTAAAGCGAAATCAGCCCCATGTGTGCAAGAGCCAAGAAGGTTACGGCTAGAAAGGATCCCTCTGGTGTAAATATGACGTCACGTTGTAACTCTCGTTGTAATCGGAGCGGCTCGGAAACACATCTACAGCAGTAACATGATGCAACATACACATTAATGCAGCAGCAATATTAATAGAGAAACATCAGACATAATAGTAAAACACTGCAAGGGAACATTTTATTGCACCAGGAGCTATCTTGGGACTTTTACTGCGACAACGTTGACTTGCCTGTGAATAAAAAATAAACCATAGTGTTGGTGATCTACAGTGTTGTCATTCTTCTTTGAACAGCAAGACCGCTAACACCCTATTTCAACAATCACACTCCCTGTCATTGACATCATTAATAGATAGTTTAGCTTCTCATCATCATTTGCTGTGGCCAACTGATGTTAACAATCGTAACTGAAAGGCTGCCTGCCAAACGTAAACATTCAGCCACGTGACATTCAGCCAAACTCTCGCGAGAGTTTTACACAAGACGGATCCTTTCTAGCCATAACCGAGAAGAAGGACTCTCATCTCACCTTAGGGACTCTGCAAGTTCTGATCCAGCATTTATATTTTCTATTTTCTTTATTTTCTTGTTTATTTCTAGTTTTGTTTTATTTATTTTTAAAATGCCTTGTCTAATTGGGATCAATAAAGTACCATCTTATCTTATCTTCCAAAATATTAATTAAATGCTATTGCTTTTGCTTCGTTGATAGCTCGACGACAAATTCTTCTTAAATGGAAGGATGATTGAAAAAACATTTCACCCCCAACGAGAGAGGCAGTAACTGGTTCTTTAAACTTGTTCAAACTGGTTCTGGTTGTTGCTCCTCACTTGTTGTTGGAGTCTGTGTTGTTGCTCACGTTGCTCTGCGGGGTCTCGGCGGTGCTCTTCAACTGGAAGCCCACCCTGAAGTCCTGAGACACAAACAGAGACCCTGAAACACTGACTCTTTTTCACAGAAGCCTGAACATTGGATAAAATCCTAGTTTCATTTTGTTCACTTATTACCATGTGTACCGGGTGTGGGATGGACTGAACCATGTGTAGGATGGACTGTACCATGTGTGGGATGGACTGTACCATGTGTGGGATGGACTGAACCATGTGTAGGATGGACTGAACCATGTGTAGGATGGACTGTACCATGTGTAGGATGCACTGAACCATGTGTAGGATGGACTGTACCATGTGTGGGATAGACTGAACCATGTGTAGGATGGACTGTACCATGTGTGGGATGGACTGAACCATGTGTGGGATGGACTGTACCATGTGTGGGATGGACTGTACCATGTGTGGGATGGACTGAACCATGTGTAGGATGGACTGTACCATGTGTGGGATGCACTGTACCATGTGTGGGATGGACTGAACCATGTGTAGGATGGACTGTACCATGTGTAGGATGCACTGAACCATGTGTAGGATGGACTGTACCATGTGTAGGATGGACTGTACCATGTTTGGATGGACTGAACCATGTTTGTATGGACTGCACCATGTGTAGGATGGACTGTACCATGTGTAGGATGGACTGAACCATGTGTAGGATGGACTGTACCATGTGTAGGATGGACTATACCATGTGTAGGATGGACTATACCATGTGTAGGATGGACTGCACCATGTGTAGGATGGACTGAACCATGTGTAGGATGGACTGTACCATGTGTAGGATGCACTGTACCATGTGTAGGATGGACTATACCATGTGTAGGATGGACTATACCATGTGTAGGATGGACTGCACCATGTGTAGGATGGACTGTACCATGTGTAGGATGGACTGTACCATGTGTAGGATGGACTGTACCATGTGTAGGATGGACTGTACCATGTGTATGTGCTCAGAACCGTCTCATAATACACACATGCACACAGAAGGATTCACACTTGTGTTTTTCAATGCAAACACAAATGTGTTCCGTTTCAAATACATGTAAATAAAATCCAAATACAGAAAAGAGTTTAAAATGTGTATTTTTGATCCAAACATATTTGTTTTCCGTTTAAATCCTCTGAACCTGCAAACACAACCCGCTCTCTGTGCACGGGTCGCTTTGCATCCGTGTGTGGGTTTTTTGAGACTCCCCTGACGCTCACCCGATTCGTACTTGTAATTTGTTCTATCTATAGCCAATCAGATGTCTCCTCAATTCTAAGCCAATCACATGAGCCCCACGAGGGTAGATTTCTTGCGTTCATGACGTAGCGCTTCATGTACGCATTTTGCGCAGTCCGGAGCTGACAGGTCCACGGAGCTAATCTCAGGACACCTCCACTCTCAGTTCAGCGCCACTTTCCGAACAGGAAATGCACGAAAATACAAGCCTTTATATTATTAAGCAGGCATGAAAACGGGTCAGGGGTGAAAAAGGTGAGAAGGATATTATCCCTCTCGGGGGGTCCGGGGGCATGCCCCCCCTGGAATTTTGAATATTCCATATTTTAAAGCATCTGATGCATTTTGAGATGCATTTTTTTGCCATCCTGGGGAGAGCTGGAGAAACTTAACTTCAGCCATGAGTCAAAAATATGATGGCCTCCTTACTAAGTACCATGCAAGACATTTCATGCCAGCCTGTCACTGGGTCTAACGTGTACAGTATATGAGGCACAATGTGGTAAGGGCTTAATGCAGATGGTGGACATGCTGTAACTTAACTTGTCTACTCTTCCATCATGACTGACAGCCAATACAATGTTATGTAATTCAGATTTTAATACATTTTATTGGCAAAGATAGCCTAAAACACACAATACAGTGGTTTCCAGCATTATCAAAACATTAAACACTTTTCAGTATTATTCAATACATCCTTTGTACTGAAGTATTCAAAAGTACATATTACATGTTTAATATAAATGACTTGCTGTGGCCAAGTGTTTTCATTGCATTGACAGACCCTTGTAACTCTCTGATCCCACCCAATGAATGCACTGACTTGCTTGTAGAACCACGCTACACAAAACAGATAGCAACACCTATAAAACTATTTTAAAAAAGGGGCTACTGTATCGACATTTAAAAATTATATTTAAAGAAAAGGCCGATTCTGTGAGCTGCAGCTGACCACGCCCCCCTGTAACTGACCACGCCCCCTGCAACTGACCACGCCCCCCTGCAGGAGAGGGGAGCGTGGTCTGAGATCAGCTGCTGGGCTCTCAGAAGAGGGGGAGAAAAAGAGATCTCTCTCCTCCGTGTTTTATTCTTATAGAAGTAAGAAGAGAAGTAACGGGGCAGAAACCCTCCTTTCTACGCAGCGGTCCAGACATAGACATCAGGCGACACATATTCAGTGTGCAGTTACTTTGGCATCAGGGCAGGGATATCTAGATACTCTCCAAGGTCTGACATCATGAATTGTGCTACTTTTAAAGCAAGCAACAATGTTTTCAAATCTGTAATCAAAAAGCTCTTCAAAAACGCTATCAAAGCAGTTCCTGCCGTTGCTACGTTAGTTCAAACGGTAACAACGGACTATTTTTCTTAGCGGATGCATGTCAAATCATTTCAATTAATATTGAGAGTCATGTCGTTACTCTGTTGAGAACGTGGCCGTGTGATAAGCGGGATAATGTGCACATTGCATAATGTGCCTTCATGCCGATCTAGATCCCTCGCTGGTGCGAGCCGGCTCCCGTCGTTCACTTCAAAGAGTCGGCTCGTTCGCGACCGACACATCACTAGAGGCCGTAACGGTACGCACCGTGGAAGACGAGACCCAATCACTGCAGTGATTGGGTCTCGTCTTCCACTCGTCACCCAACGGTGTGTACCATTACGGCCTCTGAACCTACCCCCCCCCCCCTTAAATATGTTCTCATCGAATCTACACGATTCACGTAGGTCACCTATTTTGGTTTCAAAACGGGTTTCGCCGAAAGGTGAGTGATTTTCATGCCTGATTAAAGTTCAGCGCCACTTTCCGAGCCATTGATGAATGCTTGTTGTGTGTACACAAAATGAGCAGGTAAAACCGTTTTAAACGTGTGTTTCCTGTATGGAGAATACAGCTGCTTTATTTATGTCTGTATGAAGTTGTTGTGAGTGTGGAGGGAGCAGCTACAGGTTAGTGCTAGACAGTGAACTGTCAACGGGGGGGAGCCCCGCCGGTCATTATCGGCCGATATTCACTCTCAATAGTTGGATCGGTGCTCTCTATGAAGGCCGATCAGGAGACTGTACCATGGGTAGGATGGACTGTACCATGTGTGGGATGGACTGTACCAGGTGTAGGATGGACTGTACCATGTGTAGGATGGACTGTACCATGTGTAGGATGGACTGTACCAGGTGTAGGATGGACTGTACCATGTGTGGGATGGACTGTACCATGTGTAGGATGGACTGTACCATGTGTGGGATGGACTGCACCATGTGTAGGATGGACTGTACCATGTGTGGGATGGACTGCACCATGTGTAGGATGGACTGTACCATGTGTAGGATGGACTGTACCAGGTGTAGGATGGACTGTACCAGGTGTAGGATGGACTGTACCATGTGTGGGATGGACTGTACCAGGTGTAGGATGGACTGTACCAGGTGTAGGATGGACTGTACCATGTGTATGATGGACTATACCATGTGTAGGATGGACTGTACCATGTGTACCTGTGTGGAGTGCTGCAGGATGGCCAGCAGCCTCTCATTGATGCGTCGATGCAGCTCCAGACCGGTGTTCAGGCTCGAGGCTTTCAGGATCCGAACACATGAGGCCAGGTCAGAGCTCTGCAGGAGGGTTTCCTCTGCACACACACACACACACACACACACACACACACACACACACACACACACACACACACACACACACACACACACACACACACACACACACACACACACACACACACACACACACACACACACACACACACACACACACACACACACACACACACACACACACACACACACACACACACACACACAGGTTATAGGACTTTTCTTTGGCTCATAGATAGATTTATGCTGCATTGCACTACTTTTATTGTCTTTTATTTTCTTGCACATCTCAAAACATTCTCTTGCATCATTTTATCCGTGTTATTTGTTATAATGCTCTGCTGGAGGAGGACTTCAGTTCATCTCCATATCTCCTCTGAAGCTGCTGAGCTCATGGTGAGAGAGACTTGAAACATGTTGGAGGGCTTCAGATCTTCATCTCTCTGCATCTGGTGCTACAGGCTCTGATGCTACAGGCTCTGGTGCTACAGGCTCTGGTGCTACAGGCTCTGATGCTACAGGCTCTACAGGCTCTGATGCTACAGGCTCTGATGCTACAGGCTCTACAGGCTCTGGTGCTACAGGCTCTGATGCTACAGGCTCTACAGGCTCTGGTGCTACAGGCTCTGATGCTACAGGCTCTACAGGCTCTGGTGCTACAGGCTCTGATGCTACAGGCTCTACAGGCTCTGATGCGACAGGCTCTGATGCTACAGGCTCTACAGGCTCTGGTGCTACAGGCTCTGATGCTACAGGCTCTACAGGCTCTGATGCTACATGCTCTGGTGCTACAGGCTCTGATGCTACAGGCTCTGATGCTACAGGCTCTACAGGCTCTGATGCTACAGGCTCTGGTGCTACAGGCTCTGGTGCTACAGGCTCTGATGCTACAGGCTCTGGTGCTACAGGCTCTAGTTCTACAGGCTCTGGTGCTACAGGCTCCGATGCTACAGGCTCCGATGCTACAGGCTCCGGTGCTACAGGCTCCGATGCTACAGGCTCCGGTGCTACAGGCTCCGGTGCTACAGGCTCCGGTGCTACAGGCTCCGGTGCTACAGGCTCCGGTGCTACAGGCTCCGATGCTACAGGCTCCGGTGCTACAGGCTCCGGTGCTACAGGCTCCGGTGCTACAGGCTCCGATGCTACAGGCTCCGGTGCTACAGGCTCCGGTGCTACAGGCTCCGATGCTACAGGCTCCGGTGCTACAGGCTCCGGTGCTACAGGCTCCGGTGCTACAGGCTCCGGTGCTACATGCTCCGATGCTACAGGCTCCGGTGCTACAGGCTCCGGTGCTACAGGCTCCGGTGCTACATGCTCCGATGCTACAGGCTCCGGTGCTACAGGCTCCGATGCTACAGGCTCCGGTGCTACAGGCTCCGGTGCTACAGGCTCCGATGCTACAGGCTCTGATGCTACAGGCTCTGATGCTACAGGCTCCGGTGCTACAGGCTCTGGTGCTACAGGCTCTGGTGCTACAGGCTCTGATGCTACAGGCTCTGGTGCTACAGGCTCCGATGCTACAGGCTCTGGTGCTACAGGCTCTGGTGCTACAGGCTCTGGTGCTACAGGCTCTACAGGCTCTGATGCTACAGGCTCTGATGCTACAGGCTCTGGTGCTACAGGCTCTACAGGCTCTGATGCTACAGGCTGTGATGCTACAGGCTCTGATGCTACAGGCTCTGGTGCTACAGGCTCTGATGCTACAGGCTCTGGTGCTACAGGCTCTGATGCTACAGGCTCTGATGCTACAGGCTCTGATGCTACAGGCTCTGGTGCTACAGGCTCTGATGCTACAGGCTCTGGTGCTACAGGCTCTGATGCTACAGGCTCTGGTGCTACAGGCTCTGGTGCTACAGGCTCTGGTGCTACAGGCTCTACAGGCTCTGATGCTACAGGCTGTGATGCTACAGGCTCTGATGCTACAGGCTCTGATGCTACAGGCTCTGATGCTACAGGCTCTGGTGCTACAGGCTCTGATGCTACAGGCTCTGATGCTACAGGCTGTGATGCTACAGGCTCTGATGCTACAGGCTCTGATGCTACAGGCTCTGGTGCTACAGGCTCTGATGCTACAGGCTCTGATGCTACAGGCTCTGATGCTACAGGCTGTGATGCTACAGGCTCTGATGCTACAGGCTCTGATGCTACAGGCTCTGATGCTACAGCAGGCTCTGATGCTACAGGCTCTGATGCTACAGGCTCTGATGCTACAGGCTCTGATGCTACAGGCTCTGATGCTACATGCTCTGGTGCTACAGGCTCTGATGCTACAGGCTCTGATGCTACAGGCTCTGATGCTACAGGCTCTGGTGCTACAGGCTCTGGTGCTACAGGCTCTGGTGCTACAGGCTCTAGTGCTACATGCTCTGATGCTACAGGCTCTGATGCTACAGGCTCTGGTGCTACAGGCTCTGGTGCTACAGGCTCTGGTGCTACAGGCTGTGATGCTACAGGCTCTGGTGCTACAGGCTCTGGTGCTACATGCTCTGGTGCTACAGGCTCTGGTGCTACAGGCTCTGATGCTACAGGCTCTGATGCTACATGCTCTGATGCTACAGGCTCTGATGCTACAGGCTCTGATGCTACAGGCTCTGGTGCTACAGGCTCTGGTGCTACAGACTCTAGTGCTACATGCTCTGATGCTACAGGCTCTGATGCTACAGGCTCTGGTGCTACAGGCTCTGATGCTACAGGCTCTGGTGCTACAGGCTCTGATGCTACAGGCTCTGATGCTACAGGCTCTGATGCTACAGGCTCTGGTGCTACAGGCTCTGGTGCTACAGGCTGTGATGCTACAGGCTCTGGTGCTACGGGCTCTGGTGCTACATGCTCTGGTGCTACAGGCTCTGGTGCTACAGGCTCTGGTGCTACATGCTCTGGTGCTACAGGCTCTGGTGCTACAGGCTCTGGTGCTACAGGCTCTGGTGCTACAGACTCTGATGCTACAGGCTCTGGTGCTACAGGCTCTAGTTCTACAGGCTCTGATGCTACATACTCTGGTGCTACAGGCTCTGATGCTACATACTCTGGTGCTACAGGCTCTGGTGCTACAGGCTCTGATGCTACAGGCTCTGATGCTACAGGCTCTGATGCTACAGGCTCTGATGCTACAGCAGGCTCTGATGCTACAGGCTCTGATGCTACAGGCTCTGGTGCTACAGGCTCTGGTGCTACAGGCTCTGGTGCTACAGGCTCTGGTGCTACAGGCTCTGATGCTACATGCTCTGATGCTACAGGCTCTGATGCTACAGGCTCTGATGCTACAGGCTCTGGTGCTACAGGCTCTGGTGCTACAGGCTCTGGTGCTACAGGCTGTGATGCTACAGGCTCTGGTGCTACAGGCTCTGATGCTACAGGCTCTGATGCTACATGCTCTGATGCTACAGGCTCTGATGCTACAGGCTCTGATGCTACAGGCTCTGGTGCTACAGGCTCTGATGCTACAGGCTCTGATGCTACAGGCTCTGGTGCTACAGGCTCTAGTGCTACATGCTCTGATGCTACAGGCTCTGATGCTACAGGCTCTGGTGCTACAGGCTCTGATGCTACAGGCTCTGATGCTACAGGCTCTGGTGCTACAGGCTCTGGTGCTACAGGCTGTGATGCTACAGGCTCTGGTGCTACAGGCTCTGGTGCTACAGGCTCTGGTGCTACAGGCTCTGGTGCTACAGGCTCTGGTGCTACAGGCTCTGATGCTACAGGCTCTGATGCTACAGGCTCTGATGCTACAGGCTCTGATGCTACAGGCTCTGATGCTACAGGCTCTGATGCTACAGGCTCTGGTGCTACAGGCTCTGGTGCTACAGGCTGTGATGCTACAGGCTCTGGTGCTACAGGCTCTGGTGCTACAGGCTCTGGTGCTACAGGCTCTGGTGCTACAGGCTCTGGTGCTACAGGCTCTGGTGCTACAGACTCTGATGCTACAGGCTCTGGTGCTACAGGCTCTAGTTCTACAGGCTCTGGTGCTACAGGCTCTGATGCTACGGCAGGCTCTGATGCTACAGGCTCTAGTTCTACAGGCTCTGATGCTACAGGCTCTGGTGCTACAGGCTCTGATGCTACATACTCTGGTGCTACAGGCTCTGGTGCTACAGGCTCTGGTGCTACAGGCTCTGGTGCTACAGGCTCTGATGCTACAGGCTCTGGTGCTACAGCAGGCTCTGGTGCTACAGCAGGCTCTGATGCTACAGGCTCTGGTGCTACAGGCTCTGGTGCTACAGCGGGCTCTGATGCTACAGGCTCTGGTGCTACAGGCTCTGGTGCTACAGCAGGCTCTGGTGCTACAGGCTCTGGTGCTACAGCAGGCTCTGGTGCTACAGGCTCTGGTGCTACAGCAGGCTCTGGTGCTACAGGCTCTGGTGCTACAGCAGGCTCTGGTGCTACAGCAGGCTCTGATGCTACAGGCTCACCCAGCAGGATCTGCAGGGCGTTGGTGTGCAGGTCCAGAGCCTCCGTCTGCTGCTCCATCACCTCCATCTTCTCCGTCTCCTGGTTGTAGAAGCTGTACACGCAGGAGTAGGCCAGCACCTGCAGGCCGCGCGCAGGGCACAGGGGACACGGTTCATATTTCGTTCGTTGCCATTTTCTAAATTCAGTCAGTGCTTTTATTTTGAAGTCAGTGCTCTTATTTTGAAGTCAGTGCTTTTATTTTGAAGTCAATGCTCTTATTTTGAAGTCAGTGCTTTTATTTTGAAGTCAGTGCTCTTATTTTGAAGTCAGTGCTTTTATTTTGAAGTCAATGCTCTTATTTTGAAGTTAGTTCCCTGTCCTTTCCATAGAGTGGCGAAGTCCCTCCCCTTCCGGGGGAGCTCCATGGGACCTTATTTCGGAAAAATTATGTATTGAAGTCAATGGAGAGAGAAAGATTATCTTTTGATCCCGTTTGAATTGTGCCATGAATTACACAGATGATGTTTGTCAATTTAAAAGATAATTTCCCCTGCCTGCCTTCCTTTGATTCCCTCTGAACTGCATGGTCTTTTTAATGTTTAATGTCAACCATATGTGCAGATAGCATGAAGTAGAAAAGATCGATGATCGCCGATGCTAGCGTTAGCATTTCTCCCCCGAGCTTAAAATGGTGTATTATAGAATGATCACACCGGTGACGGTACTCTTCAAAGGGTTCACGAAATATGACTACTACTCTTACTGTTTAACATGTTGGGTTACTTAATGTTACTTCATGTTAAGGCTAATAAAAATGACAAGGCTAAGGCTGTAATGCTAACTAACGTGCTAGCTACTAGCTAGGTAGCTAACTTGATCCAGCCACTCCTGGTCCTTTCATCAGACGGGAAGCGAAAGAACGAGCAAGACCCATTGCTGGTATGATAACAACCTGGTACTAAGCACACAGGCATCTTGTTAAAGTTATCTTATCCAGCGCCATATAGATTCTAGCTATCTCTTAGTGGAGGAAAACAGTTATGACATCACTTACGCGACTCTGGGATTTGTAGTCTTTCTAGTTGCGTATTTTTCATAGTCTTATATTTCAACAGTTTTACGACAAACTGTGACTTTTTTGACATGGAAATTATTTTTTAAGATTGACAAACATCATATGTGTAATTCGTGTCACAACTCAAACGGGATCGAGAGATAAGTGTTCTCTCTCCATTGACTTCAATACATTATTATTCCGAAATAAGGTCCCATGGACCGGAAGTAGATGGGCGTGACTTCGCCACTCTTACAAGTCAGTGCTCTTATTTTGAAGTAGGTGCTCTTATTTTGAAGTCAGTGCTCTTATTTTGAAGTAGGTGCTCTTATTTTGAAGTCAGTGCCCTTATTTTGAAGTCAGTGCTCTTATTTTGAAGTAGGTGCTCTTATTTTGAAGTCAGTGCTCTTATTTTGAAGTAGGTGCTCTTATTTTGAAGTCAGTGCTCTTATTTTGAAGTCAGTGCTCTTATTTTGAAGTCAGTGCTCTTATTTTGAAGTAGGTGCTCTTATTTTGAAGTCAGTGCTCTTATTTTGAAGTAGGTGCTGTATATAATAGAGTGTTCTCTGTGTTACCTTGCGGGCCTGAGCGAGGGTCTTGCAGGCGTCGATGACAAAGGTCAGAGTCTTCATCGGCAGAGCTTCGTTCACTGACGACACCTTGTTCTCCAGGTTCATCGCAAAATCCTGCACACATACATTATTGTTATAATTGTTGTTGTTGTTGTTGTTGTGATACTAATGAGCGCTGCTTACCTTGGCCTGGTGGTGGAAGGTGCATCTCTCGTTGTAATCCTGGAACTTCTTCTCCTGCCGCGCCGCTTTACTCACCTGAGAGCAGAGACACATCCCAGAGTCACACAGGTGCTGAGGGAGCAGTGAGGGAG
The DNA here is from genome assembly GCF_949606895.1 of Notothenia rossii. Taxonomy (NCBI): domain Eukaryota; kingdom Metazoa; phylum Chordata; class Actinopteri; order Perciformes; family Nototheniidae; genus Notothenia; species Notothenia rossii. Next base: position 42,381 of record NW_027639916.1, read on the forward strand.
CTCTCTGATTGGCTTACGGTCATGTGACAGGGTGGCGAGGTACTCACCATGGCGGAGCAGTTGTAGTAATCTTTGTGAGTGGGTTTCCATGGTTTCAGGCAGCGCCAGCAGAACCCGTGGTTGCACTTCGCGCAGGTCATACTGAAACACACGGCAGGGTACTTTAATATTCAGCCTCACCTCTCATGTGAACAGGCTTTTACTTTGAAAATCCATATCAGTGTGTCCTGTCCTAATATTTACTTTATTTGGAAGAGAAGTCATTGACAGACTGACTTCTTTAATAATGTATGTTTTAATGATCGCTCACTTTCATTGGAAGGTGGCTTTATCTTGAAGTGAGTGCTTTTATTTTGAAGTCAGTCCCTGTCCCTCCTATATAAGTGCGTGCTCTTATTGTGGCGGGGCGTACTGCAGGCAGCCCTCGTTCTTCTCGATCTGCGCCTGGCAGCTCGGGCAGCGCTTGGAGATGAGCTTGGCCAGGTGTTTGCTCTGAGCCTCCATGTTCATGCCGTCGTAGTACCCTCCGTCGTCCATCCACTGAGACATGTGGGAGCAGGAGGCCGGGTAGTGCGCCTGAGCCCAGAGAGAATACAGACATAACACACACTGCAGGAACTCTGCATACATGTGAAGAGAACATGATGTGTACAAGAACAGAATGTGAAATCAAATAATGTACATTAAGTGTGTGTGTGTGTGTGTGTGTGTGTGTGTGTGTGTGTGTGTGTGTGTGTGTGTGTGTGTGTGTGTGTGTGTGTGTGCACCTCGGGGAAGTTGCAGGTGAAGCAGGAGCTCCAGCAGCACTTGTTGCAGGTCCCCATGCTCCCCATGCTCTCTCTGCAGAGGATCTGGTCGCAGCCCTGAGGGTTGGTGCACCACGTCAGGTTGGAGCAGCACTCCACGAAGCCTCTGAGCAAGGCACTCTCATACTGAGGAGAGTTAGAGTCCTTAGAGTTCTGCTAACTAAGGTAATATAACACATCAGTATCACAGCGTCTCTACACACAGATTCATGACTCAGGTCAGGGTTCAGGACTCATAGTGCTGACTCAGGGTTCAGGACTCATAATGCTGACTCAGGGTTCAGGACTCATAATGCTGACTCAGGGTTCAGGACTCATCATGCTGAGTCATGGTTCAGGACTCATAATGCTGACTCAGGGTTCAGGACTCATAATGCTGACTCAGGGTTCAGGACTCATAATGCTGACTCAGGGTTCAGGACTCATAATGCTGACTCAGGGTTCAGGACTCATAATGCTGAGTCAGGGTTCAGGACTCATAATGCTGAGTCAGGGTTCAGGACTCATAATGCTGAGTCAGGGTTCAGGACTCATAATGCTGACTCAGGGTTCAGGACTCATAATGCTGACTCAGGGTTCAGGACTCATAATGCTGACTCAGGGTTCAGGACTCATAATGCTGACTCAGGGTTCAGGACTCATAATGCTGACTCAGGGTTCAGGACTCATAATGCTGACTCAGGGTTCAGGACTCATAGTGCTGACTCAGGGTTCAGGACTCATAATGCTGACTCAGGGTTCAGGACTCATAATGCTGACTCAGGGTTCAGGACTCATCATGCTGACTCAGGGTTCAGGACTCATAATGCTGACTCAGGTCAGGGTTCAGGACTCATGATGCTGACTCAGGGTTCAGGAATCATAATGCTGACTCAGGTCAGGGTTCAGGACTCATGATGCTGACTCAGGGTTCAGGACTCATAATGCTGACTCAGGGTTCAGGACTCATAATCCTGACTCAGGGTTCAGGACTCATAGTGCTGACTCAGGGTTCAGGACTCATAATGCTGACTCAGGGTTCAGGACTCATAGTGCTGACTCAGGGTTCAGGACTCATAATGCTGACTCAGGGTTCAGGACTCATAATGCTGACTCAGGGTTCAGGACTCATAATGCTGACTCAGGGTTCAGGACTCATCATGCTGACTCAGGGTTCAGGACTCATCATGCTGACTCAGGGTTCAGGACTCATAATGCTGACTCAGGGTTCAGGACTCATAATGCTGACTCAGGGTTCAGGACTCATAATGCTGACTCAGGTCAGGGTTCAGGACTCATAATGCTGACTCAGGTCAGGGTTCAGGACTCATGATGCTGACTCAGGGTTCAGGACTCATAATGCTGACTCAGGGTTCAGGACTCATAATGCTGACTCAGGGTTCAGGACTCATAGTGCTGACTCAGGGTTCAGGACTCATAGTGCTGACTCAGGTCAGGGTTCAGGACTCATAATGCTGACTCAGGGTTCAGGACTCATAATGCTGACTCAGGGTTCAGGACTCATCATGCTGACTCAGGGTTCAGGACTCATCATGCTGACTCAGGGTTCAGGACTCATAATGCTGACTCAGGGTTCAGGACTCATAATGCTGACTCAGGGTTCAGGACTCATCATGCTGACTCAGGTCAGGGTTCAGGACTCATAATGCTGACTCAGGGTTCAGGACTCATCATGCTGACTCAGGGTTCAGGACTCATAATGCTGACTCAGGGTTCAGGACTCATAATGCTGACTCAGGGTTCAGGACTCATCATGCTGACTCAGGTCAGGGTTCAGGACTCATCATGCTGACTCAGGGTTCAGGACTCATAATGCTGACTCAGGTCAGGGTTCAGGACTCATGATGCTGACTCAGGGTTCAGGACTCATAATGCTGACTCAGGGTTCAGGACTCATCATGCTGACTCAGGTCAGGGTTCAGGACTCATCATGCTGACTCAGGGTTCAGGACTCATAATGCTGACTCAGGTCAGGGTTCAGGACTCATGATGCTGACTCAGGGTTCAGGACTCATAATGCTGACTCAGGGTTCAGGACTCATAGTGCTGACTCAGGGTTCAGGACTCATGATGCTGACTCAGGGTTCAGGACTCATAATGCTGACTCAGGGTTCAGGACTCATAATGCTGACTCAGGGTTCAGGACTCATAGTGCTGACTCAGGGTTCAGGACTCATAGTGCTGACTCAGGTCAGGGTTCAGGACTCATAATGCTGACTCAGGGTTTAGGACTCATAGTGCTGACTCAGGGTTCAGGACTCATAATGCTGACTCAGGGTTCAGGACTCATAGTGCTGACTCATGACACATGGCAATAGATTACTGTTGAACAGCTGAGCTGGTTACCTTGGCGATAGTGTCCCTGTCAGTCAGCACGCTAAGGAAGAAGCAGGAAGTGGGCCGGGCGCGGCAGTCTGTGATTGGACAGCAGCAGCTGGTCAGCAGGTTCTGCTCGATGCGGGCCGTCAGGTGATCCTGCCAGCAGGCCAGGCAGCAGAAGTGCAGACAGCTGAGGGAGGGGCCGGGCTCTGGGGGGGCGGGAGGGCCCAGGCACACAGGGCAGCAGGGGGAAGGGCTTATCGGTTTGGGGGTGGGGCTAATATGCTCAGGGGCGGGGCTTAGCGGCTCGGGGGTCAGTAGCCCGGCGGCCAGAACCAGAGCGTCCGGGTCGTCCGTGAAGCGCTGGATCAGAAGGTCTACGTTCCAGCGGCAGTGGATCAGGAGGTGCTCGGCCCGATCTGGGTCCAGACTGAGGGTCCCCGACACCTGGGAGGGGGGAGGGGGAGGGGGGTGTTACAATAGGATAGGATAATACTTTAATGGTCAGATCAAGTCTGAAATGCTCCTTGCATCACAGCAGCTCCATGTGTAATAGACAAACATCAAGACACAATACATGAGAAACAAACAACAAACATGGAACTGACTTCCAAATAAAAGCTCTGACTTCAAAAGAGGAGACTGGGGGGGTCATGTTGTGTCTGTCAGTAGTTTGAATGAAGCTTTATTGACTCACCTGCTGCACAGTCCTCTGCATCAGCTGCCGGACGTCCTGCTGAGTCATGGTTCGTCCCATGGAGAACAAGATGGCGTCCAGCACGCCGTCCTGCATGGGGGGAGCGTTCGGCGCTCTGCAACACCAACAGTACGTTAGAAACCACCAGCACAGGAAGTACTAACGAGCTCAGGAAGTACTAACGAGCTCAGGAAGTACTAACGAGCTCAGGAAGTACTAACGAGCAAAAGAAGGACTACAGGAAGTACCGCTCCCTTCACTGGCTTCCAGTAACTGCTAGAATCCACTTCAAGACACTGGTACTTGCGTACCATGCTGTGAATGGATCTGGCCCTTCCTACATCCAGGACATGGTTACACCGTACACCCCAGCACGTGCACTCCGCTCTGCATCAGCCAAACAGAGCACTGCGAGGGGGACCCAAGTTCCCATCAGCAGAAACACGTGGGTTTGCTATCCTGGCTCCAAAATGGTGGAACAAGCTCCCCATTGAAATCAGGACAGCAGAAAGCTTACACATCTTCTTCAGACTGAAAACTCATCTCTTTGGACTCCACTTCCAGAGATAGAATTACTAACAAAGCACTTATATACTAATAAAGGGCTGGCTGATCTAAAGCCAGTTGAGTAGCACTTGAAATGTTTGGCTCTATGAAACCTGATGAACTTATATGATTCTGTTTTCATCAAGGTTGTATTTTGTTGGTCGAATGTACTTATTGTAAGTCGCTTTGGATAAAAGCCTCAGTTAAATGTAATGTAATGTACTAACAAGCTCAGGAAGTACTAACGAGCACAGGAAGTACTAACGAGTTCAGGAAGTACTAACAAGCACAGGAAGTACTAACGAGCTCAGGAAGTACCAACGAGCACAGGAAGTACTAACGAGCTCAGGAAATACTAACGAGCTCACGAAGTACTAACGAGCTCAGGAAGTACTAACGAGCTCAGGAATTACTAACGAGCTCAGGAAGTACTAAGGAGCACAGGAAGTATTAACAAGCAAAAGAAGGACTACAGGAAGTACTAACGAGCACAGCAAGTACTAACGAGCAAAGGAAGGACTACAGGAAGTACTAACGAGCACAGGAAGTACTAACGAGCTCAGGAAGTACTAGCGAGCAAAAGGACTAACGAGCACAGGAAGTACTAACGAGCACAGGAAGTACTAACGAGCACAGGAACTACTGACAAGCTCAGGAAGTACTAACGAGCTCAGGAAGTACTAACGAGCAGGCGAAGTACTAACGAGCAAAGGAAGGACTACAGGAAGTACTAACGAGCACAGGAAGTACTAACGAGCATGTGAAGTACTAACGAACTCAGGAAGTACTAACTAGCTCAGGAAGTACTAACGAGCAAAGGAAGGACTACAGGAAGGAGTAAGGAGCACAGGGAGTACTAACGAGCAAAGGAAGGACTAAAAAGCACAGGAAGTACTAGCGAGCACAGGAAGTACTAACAAGCACAGGAAGTACTAACGAGCACAGGAAGTACTAACGAGCAAAAGAAGGACTACAGGAAGGAGTAAGGAGCTCAGGAACTACTAACAAGCACAGGAAGTACTAACGAGCACAGGAAGTACTAACGAGCACGCGAAGTACTAACGAGCACAGGAACTACTAACAAGCACAGGAAGTACTAACGAGCACGCGAAGTACTAACGAGCACAGGAACTACTAACGAGCACAAGAAGTACTAACGAGCAAAAGAAGGACTATAGGAAGTATTAACGAGCACAGGCAGTACTAACGAGCAAAAGAAGGACTATAGGAAGTACTAACGAGCACAGGCAGTACTAACGAGCAAAAGAAGGACTATAGGAAGTACGAACGAGCACAGGCAGTACTAACTAGCTCAGGAAGTACTAACGAGCAAAAGAAGGACTACAGGAAGTACTAACGAGCAAAAGAAGGACTACAGGAAGGACTAAGGAGCTCAGGCACAAGCACAGGAAGTACTAACGAGCATATCGAGCAAAAAAAAAGATCAAACATCATCTTAATTTAAGTGTATTTAGTTTATTAACTAGGTTCGTTACTAAAACAGAAAGTGAGGAACAGGAAGTGAGGAAGTGGAAAACAGGAAATGGGGAACAGGAAGTGAGGAACAGGAAGTGGCTGCTCATTGGTCCCACCTGTTCTCCGTGCCCTCCTCCCTGCTGAGCCCCAGCTGCGCCTGACCCTTCTGAGGCGAGGTGGGGTCGTCGGGCAGGAACTCCACGATGTGAGGGTTCTCCTCGCCGCGCCGCACACAGCCGCGACTGATCACATGATCGATGCACGACAACACGTCCGCCGAGCTGCAGCTGAAGCGCCCCGACACTTCATGTTTCTGACAGGAGTCCAGGACCTGAGGGGAGACACACGTGAGGTCACTTCCTGTACACAGAGACACGTGAGGTCACTTCCTGTTTCAAGGAATATATTTAAACTTGTCTCTGAAGTGTCCTGCTCCAAACCCCAAACAGATCCTTGTAGCCCCCCCCCCCCTCTCTTCCAGCTGTTACTAAGGACATGTCTCTGAAGTGTCCTGCTCCAAACCCCAAACAGATCCTTGTAGCCCCCCCCCCCTCTCTTCCAGCTGTTACTAAGGACATGTCTCTGAAGTGTCCTGCTCCAAACCCCAAACAGATCCTTGTAGCCCCCCCCCCCTCTCTTCCAGCTGTTACTAAGGACATGTCTCTGAAGTGTCCTGCTCCAAACCCCAAACAGGTCCTTGTAGCCCCCCCCCCCCTCTCTCCAGCTGTTACTAAGGACATGTCTCTGAAGTGTCCTGCTCCAAACCCCAAACAGGTCCTTGTAGCCCCCCCCTCTCTTCCAGCTGTTACTAAGGACATGTCTCTGAAGTGTCCCGCTCCAAACCCCAAACAGATCCTTGTAGCCCCCCCCCTCTCTCTTCCAGCTGTTACTAAGGACATGTCTCTGAAGTGTCCTGCTCCTAACCCCAAACAGATCCTTGTAGCCCCCCCCCTCTCTTCCAGCTGTTACTAAGGACATGTCTCTGAAGTGTCCTGCTCCTAACCCCAAACAGATCCTTGTAGCCCCCCCCCTCTCTTCCAGCTGTTACTAAGGACATGTCTCTGAAGTGTCCTGCTCCAAACCCCAAACAGATCCTTGTAGCCCCCCCCTCTCTTCCAGCTGTTACTAAGGACATGTCTCTGAAGTGTCCTGCTCCAAACCCCAAACAGATCCTTGTAGCCCCCCCCCCCCTCTCTTCAAGCTGTTACTAAGGACATGTCTCTGAAGTGTCCTGCTCCAAACCCCAAACAGATCCTTGTAGCCCCCCCCCCCCTCTCTTCCAGCTGTTACTAAGGACATGTCTCTGAAGTGTCCTGCTCCAAACCCCAAACAGATCCTTGTAGCCCCCCCCCCTCTCTCCCAGCTGTTACTAAGGAAATGTCTCTGAAGTGTCCTGCTCCAAACCCCAAACAGATCCTTGTAGCCCCCCCCCCTCTCTTCCAGCTGTTACTAAGGACATGTCTCTGAAGTGTCCTGCTCCAAACCCCAAACAGATCCTTGTAGCCCCCCCCCCCTCTCTTCCAGCTGTTACTAAGGACATGTCTCTGAAGTGTCCTGCTCCAAACCCCACAGATCCTTGTAGCCCCCCCCCCTCTCTTCCAGCTGTTACTAAGGACATGTCTCTGAAGTGTCCTGTGAATAAGGACATGAGGACAGAGACCTTTAAGACTTTAAGTAATAGAGTTAATAAGGACATGAGGACAGAGACCTTTAAGACTGTAAGTAATAGAGTTAATAAGGACATGAGGACAGAGACCTTTAAGACTGTAAGTAATAGAGTTAATAAGGACATGAGGACAGAGACCTTTAAGACTGTAAGTAATAGAGTGAATAAGGACATGAGGACAGAGACCTTTAAGACTGTAAGTAATAGAGTTAATAAGGACATGAGGACAGAGACCTTTAAGACTGTAAGTAATAGAGTTAATAAGGACATGAGGACAGAGACCTTTAAGACTGTAAGTAATAGAGTGAATAAGGACATGAGGACAGAGACCTTTAAGACTGTAAGTAATAGAGTGAATAAGGACATGAGGACAGAGACCTTTAAGACTGTAAGTAATAGAGTGAATAAGGACATGAGGACAGAGACCTTTAAGACTGTAAGTAATAGAGTGAATAAGGACATGAGGACAGAGACCTTTAAGACTGTAAGTAATAGAGTTAATAAGGACATGAGGACAGAGACCTTTAAGACTGTAAGTAATAGAGTGAATAAGGACATGAGGACAGAGACCTTTAAGACTGTAAGTAATAGAGTTAATAAGGACATGAGGACAGAGACCTTTAAGACTTTAAGTAATAGAGTTAATAAGGACATGAGGACAGAGACCTTTAAGACTGTAAGTAATAGAGTTAATAAGGACATGAGGACAGAGACCTTTAAGACTGTAAGTAATAGAGTGAATAAGGACATGAGGACAGAGACCTTTAAGACTGTAAGTAATAGAGTTAATAAGGACATGAGGACAGAGACCTTTAAGACTGTAAGTAATAGAGTGAATAAGGACATGAGGACAGAGACCTTTAAGACTGTAAGTAATAGAGTGAATAAGGACATGAGGACAGAGACCTTTAAGACTGTAAGTAATAGAGTTAATAAGGACATGAGGACAGAGACCTTTAAGACTGTAAGTAATAGAGTGAATAAGGACATGAGGACAGAGACCTTTAAGACTGTAAGTAATAGAGTTAATAAGGACATGAGGACAGAGACCTTTAAGACTGTAAGTAATAGAGTTAATAAGGACATGAGGACAGAGACCTTTAAGACTGTAAGTAATAGAGTTAATAAGGACATGAGGACAGAGACCTTTAAGACTGTAAGTAATAGAGTTAATAAGGACATGAGGACAGAGACCTTTAAGACTTTAAGTAATAGAGTTAATAAGGACATGAGGACAGAGACCTTTAAGACTGTAAGTAATAGAGTGAATAAGGACATGAGGACAGAGACCTTTAAGACTGTAAGTAATAGAGTGAATAAGGACATGAGGACAGAGACCTTTAAGACTGTAAGTAATAGAGTGAATAAGGACATGAGGACAGAGACCTTTAAGACTGTAAGTAATAGAGTGAATAAGGACATGAGGACAGAGACCTTTAAGACTGTAAGTAATAGAGTTAATAAGGACATGAGGACAGAGACCTTTAAGACTGTAAGTAATAGAGTGAATAAGGACATGAGGACAGAGACCTTTAAGACTGTAAGTAATAGAGTGAATAAGGACATGAGGACAGAGACCTTTAAGACTGTAAGTAATAGAGTTAATAAGGACATGAGGACAGAGACCTTTAAGACTGTAAGTAATAGAGTGAATAAGGACATGAGGACAGAGACCTTTAAGACTGTAAGTAATAGAGTTAATAAGGACATGAGGACAGAGACCTTTAAGACTGTAAGTAATAGAGTGAATAAGGACATGAGGACAGAGACCTTTAAGACTGTAAGTAATAGAGTGAATAAGGACATGAGGACAGAGACCTTTAAGACTGTAAGTAATAGAGTTAATAAGGACATGAGGACAGAGACCTTGAAGACCAAGTTGTCCAGGTGCATGCTCCTCTCTCTCTTCATGATGTGGACGATCAGACAGTAGATGAAGCTCCTCTTCCTCTCCAGCGTTGAGGCGGCGTCTTCGTCCACGTTCAGGTACGTCTGTCTGGGCAGCAGCTTCAGGACACCTCCCCCTTCAGAGCGGGACACGAAGCCGGGGTCCAGCTGCAGCACACCTGGGGGGGGGGGGGGGGGGTGGTGGCATTAGGATATATTTTTTTTAATCCTCTGGAGCAGAGAGAGGAGCTGTGGATTATTGTTATTGATGAATGCATCAGAGTTTCTTAGGCTCAAAAACACTAAACTCACAACTTCAAATGAAAGCGTTTAGTTTATTTAATAAAAGAGCACATGTTCAATGTGAAAAGTGACAGTAGATATAGATTAGTTGCAATTTGGTGCTAAATATATATCTATATATATATTTAAGCAATAGCTCACGACAGGCCGTGGTATATGCTCATTATATCACAGCTAAGGGGCGTGGTTCAACCCCCTTAGCTGTGATATAATGAGCATCACGGCCTGAAGTGAGCTATTGCTTTTATAAAACGGTTACCAAGTGTGGCAATATGAAAGAAAAATACACACTCTAATTTAAATAGTTTTTATTAGTAAATAATGACGTTCAAAATGAAATAGTCCCTCCGTTGCCTTCTGCACAAAACATAGTGCGAGGTGGTTGCTATGCAACAACACTAACAGCTAGCGAACATGTTAGACAGAGAGCGTTGATCCATTATTTGGCTGTTTATTTACATTAATGTGTATGTTGCTGTTTATTGTGCATCCACTGAAAACCTGTCCAGCATCAGTAGCATGGCTTACGTGGTCACTTGTATAGGTTGAGGTTGTTCTAGGCTGTTGCTTGGCATGGAGAGAATATTGCTCCACTTTCTCCGGTCCCCGAGATTGGGCTTCCAGTAGCTCTGGAGAGAGCTTTCGCACCTGTGGCCACTAACGGTCATAATTTCTCTGCTTTGTTTCAAGACCCGCATCAGAAAGCTTTTGAATGGTGCTACTTTTCCAGTTGGTCTACCTGCTCTTCACGTAGCTCTGCATGTCGTCGTTTAGGTGCTCTCTGGAGATAGGCACAGCTCAATCCACTCCTCCATAGTAAGACCCCCCCGGAGGTCGAAGTTAATCTTAAATGTTTCCATCTTATGATTTGTAAGTTTGTTTCGTAACGGAAGAAATTTAAATATATTTATAAAACTGACAAGTCAAATCAAGCAATCTGATTGGTCGATAGCGTTTTTGCGGACCTCTTTGATTACAGATTTGAAAACATCGTTGCTTGCTTTAAAAGTAGCACAATTCATTATGTTAGACCTTCAAAAGTATCTAGATATCCCTGCCCTAATGCCAAAGGAACTGCACACTGAATATCTTTTGCCGTCTGATGTCTATGTCTGGACCGCTGCGTCAAAAAGGAGGGCTTCTGCCCCGTTACTTCTCCGCTGCTTTCTTGTTCCAGTATGAAAAGCCCAACGGTATACTGTTTTTCTCAGACGCGGAGGGATACCGACTTGTTGTGAAAAGTAACTTACAATTCTACCCGTGGTATACGCTCAGTATATCACGGCTAAGAACCAATCAGATCGCTTGATTTGACTTGTCCGTTTTATATATTAAAATAAAAATGTATTTAAAAAAAGATTAGAAATGTTTTTTTAAACACCTTGAATTTCAGTGTGGGCGCTGGGCTCCTTTGGCGGGGCGCAGCGCCCCTCCAAGACAATGGTAGGGGAAACACTGACTCTCATATCACTGTCCATTACCGAGAGACTGGAGGACGTGTTGTCCCTTCATGGTGTTTAGCAGGGGTCCAAACTACGTCCCTCACCTGAAACTAGAGCTCGTCTTATGTTGAACTTTTTTAGCAAATCAACCTCTTTGTTCAACATTTTTGATTTCCATTTCTTCTATTTATTTTTGTAAAAGCCTCCTTATTATTCATACTGAATCTCTCACATTGGAAACAACTCCTGGCTGAAAACATCTTTACCTACATTTGATTGATTTTGCCAACTTTTAACTGAACTTATTTATTATTGCATCGTCACTTTCTGTAACACTAGTGTTGAGAGTTCAGAGTGTTCAGAGTGTCTCACCCTGCGGGGGGTCGTCCGGTCGGCTGCAGGTCAGCGGCCCCCCCTCGCTGATGAGCGGCTTCAGAGCGTGAAGCAGGACGGGGGGCGAGAGGCGGGTCTGCTTCAGAAGAGCCTCCACCTGCACCTCCTGCAGACACACAAACATCCCACAGTCAGTGAACGCATCACAAAGACATCCCAGTCAGTGAACGCATCACAAAGACATCCCACAGTCAGTGAACGCAGCACACAGACATCCCACAGTCAGTGAACGCATCACAAAGACATCCCAGTCAGTGAACGCATCACAAAGACATCCCACAGTCAGTGAACGCAGCACACAGACATCCCACAGTCAGTGAACGCAGCACACAAACATCCCACAGTCAGTGAACGCAGCACACAGACATCCCACAGTCAGTGAACGCAGCACACAAACATCCCACAGTCAGTGAACGCAGCACACAAACATCCCACAGTCGGTGAACGCAGCACACAGACATCCCACAGTCGGTGAACGCAGCACACAGACATCCCACAGTCGGTGAACGCAGCACACAGACATCCCACAGTCAGTGAACGCAGCACACAGACATCCCACAGTCAGTGAACGCAGCACACAGACATCCCACAGTCGGTGAACGCAGCACACAGACATCCCACAGTCGGTGAACGCAGCACAAAGACATCTCACAGTCAGTGAACGCAGCACACAAACATCCCACAGTCGGTGAACGCAGCACACAAACATCCCACAGTCAGTGAACGCAGCACACAGACATCCCACAGTCAGTGAACGCAGCACAAAGACATCCCACAGTCAGTGAACGCAGCACAAAGACATCCCACAGTCAGTGAACGCAGCACACAGACATCCCACAGTCAGTGAACGCAGCACACAAACATCCCACAGTCAGTGAACGCAGCACAAAGACATCCCACAGTCAGTGAACGCAGCACACAGACATCCCACAGTCAGTGAACGCAGCACAAAGACATCTCACAGTCAGTGAACGCAGCACACAAACATCCCACAGTCGGTGAACGCAGCACACAAACATCCCACAGTCAGTGAACGCAGCACACAGACATCCCACAGTCAGGGAACGCAGCACAAAGACATCCCACAGTCAGTGAACGCAGCACACAGACATCCCACAGTCAGTGAACGCAGCACAAAGACATCCCACAGTCAGTGAACGCAGCACACAAACATCCCACAGTCAGTGAACGCAGCACACAGACATCCCACAGTCGGTGAACGCAGCACACAGACATCCCACAGTCAGTGAACGCAGCACACAGACATCCCACAGTCAGTGAACGCAGCACACAGACATCCCACAGTCAGTGAACGCAGCACACAGACATCCCACAGTCAGTGAACGCAGCACACAAACATCCCACAGTCAGTGAACGCAGCACACAGACATCCCACAGTCAGTGAACGCAGCACACAGACATCCCACAGTCAGTGAACGCACCACACAAACATCCAAGAGCAGGAAATGATGGATTGCGTACCTATTGTTCAAATCAATAGGCACGCAATGACTCTAAATAATAATGATCACGCCACCAAACACACATTCAGACTAAAGGAACCAGACTGTTTGGAAAATGTAAGAAGTAGAAAGTACAGGTATTTGTGTTCAACATGTAAGAAGTAGAAAGTACAGGTATTTGAGTTCAACATGTAAGAAGTAGAAAGTACAGGTATTTGAGTTCAACATGTTAGAAGTAGAAAGTACAGGTATTTGAGTTCAACATGTGAGAAGTAGAAAGTACAGGTATTTGAGTTCAACATGTAAGAAGTAGAAAGTACAGGTATTTGTGTTCAACATGTAAGAAGTAGAAAGTACAGGTATTTGTGTTCAACATGTAAGAAGTAGAAAGTACAGGTATTTGAGTTCAACATGTAAGAAGTAGAAAGTACAGGTATTTGAGTTCAACATGTAAGAAGTAGAAAGTACAGGTATTTGAGTTCAACATGTAAGAAGTAGAAAGTACAGGTATTTGAGTTCAACATGTAAGAAGTAGAAAGTACAGGTATTTGAGTTCAACATGTGAGAAGTAGAAAGTACAGGTATTTGAGTTCAACATGTAAGAAGTAGAAAGTACAGGTATTTGAGTTCAACATGTAAGAAGTAGAAAGTACAGGTATTTGAGTTCAACATGTAAGAAGTAGAAAGTACAGGTATTTGAGTTCAACATGTAAGAAGTAGAAAGTACAGGTATTTGAGTTCAACATGTAAGAAGTAGAAAGTACAGGTATTTGTGTTCAACATGTAAGAAGTAGAAAGTACAGGTATTTGAGTTCAACATGTGAGAAGTAGAAAGTACAGGTATTTGTGTTCAACATGTAAGAAGTAGAAAGTACAGGTATTTGAGTTCAACATGTAAGAAGTAGAAAGTACAGGTATTTGAGTTCAACATGTGAGAAGTAGAAAGTACAGGTATTTGAGTTCAAAATGTGAGAAGTAGAAAGTACAGGTATTTGAGTTCAAAATGTAAGAAGTAGAAAGTACAGGTATTTGTGTTCAACATGTAAGAAGTAGAAAGTACAGGTATTTGAGTTCAACATGTAAGAAGTAGAAAGTACAGGTATTTGTGTTCAACATGTAAGAAGTAGAAAGTACAGGTATTTGAGTTCAACATGTGAGAAGTAGAAAGTACAGGTATTTGTGTTCAACATGTAAGAAGTAGAAAGTACAGGTATTTGTGTTCAACATGTAAGAAGTAGAAAGTACAGGTATTTGTGTTCAACATGTAAGAAGTAGAAAGTACAGGTATTTGTGTTCAACATGTAAGAAGTAGAAAGTACAGGTATTTGAGTTCAACATGTAAGAAGTAGAAAGTACAGGTATTTGTGTTCAACATGTAAGAAGTAGAAAGTACAGGTATTTGTGTTCAACATGTAAGAAGTAGAAAGTACAGGTATTTGTGTTCAACATGTAAGAAGTAGAAAGTACAGGTATTTGAGTTCAACATGTAAGAAGTAGAAAGTACAGGTATTTGTGTTCAACATGTAAGAAGTAGAAAGTACAGGTATTTGAGTTCAAAATGTGAGAAGTAGAAAGTACAGGTATTTGAGTTCAAAATGTGAGAAGTAGAAAGTACAGGTATTTGAGTTCAACATGTAAGAAGTAGAAAGTACAGGTATTTGTGTTCAACATGTGAGAAGTAGAAAGTACAGGTATTTGAGTTCAACATGTAAGAAGTAGAAAGTACAGGTATTTGAGTTCAACATGTGAGAAGTAGAAAGTACAGGTATTTGAGTTCAACATGTAAGAAGTAGAAAGTACAGGTATTTGAGTTCAAAATGTGAGAAGTAGAAAGTACAGGTATTTGTGTTCAACATGTAAGAAGTAGAAAGTACAGGTATTTGAGTTCAACATGTGAGAAGTAGAAAGTACAGGTATTTGAGTTCAACATGTAAGAAGTAGAAAGTACAGGTATTTGTGTTCAACATGTAAGAAGTAGAAAGTACAGGTATTTGTGTTCAACATGTAAGAAGTAGAAAGTACAGGTATTTGTGTTCAACATGTAAGAAGTAGAAAGTACAGGTATTTGTGTTCAACATGTAAGAAGTAGAAAGTACAGGTATTTGTGTTCAACATGTAAGAAGTAGAAAGTACAGGTATTTGTGTTCAACATGTAAGAAGTAGAAAGTACAGGTATTTGAGTTCAACATGTAAGAAGTAGAAAGTACAGGTATTTGAGTTCAACATGTAAGAAGTAGAAAGTACAGGTATTTGAGTTCAACATGTGAGAAGTAGAAAGTACAGGTATTTGTGTTCAACATGTGAGAAGTAGAAAGTACAGGTATTTGAGTTCAACATGTGAGAAGTAGAAAGTACAGGTATTTGTGTTCAACATGTAAGAAGTAGAAAGTACAGGTATTTGTGTTCAACATGTAAGAAGTAGAAAGTACAGGTATTTGAGTTCAACATGTAAGAAGTAGAAAGTACAGGTATTTGAGTTCAACATGTAAGAAGTAGAAAGTACAGGTATTTGTGTTCAACATGTAAGAAGTAGAAAGTACAGGTATTTGAGTTCAACATGTGAGAAGTAGAAAGTACAGGTATTTGTGTTCAACATGTAAGAAGTAGAAAGTACAGGTATTTGAGTTCAACATGTAAGAAGTAGAAAGTACAGGTATTTGTGTTCAACATGTGAGAAGTAGAAAGTACAGGTATTTGTGTTCAACATGTGAGAAGTAGAAAGTACAGGTATTTGTGTTCAACATGTAAGAAGTAGAAAGTACAGGTATTTGAGTTCAACATGTAAGAAGTAGAAAGTACAGGTATTTGTGTTCAACATGTGAGAAGTAGAAAGTACAGGTATTTGAGTTCAACATGTGAGAAGTAGAAAGTACAGGTATTTGTGTTCATCATGTAAGAAGTAGAAAGTACAGGTATTTGAGTTCAACATGTAAGAAGTAGAAAGTACAGGTATTTGAGTTCAACATGTAAGAAGTAGAAAGTACAGGTATTTGTGTTCAACATGTAAGAAGTCAAAGTAAAAAGTCGTCAGAAAAATAAGTCGTGGAGTAAAGTACTGATACCAGAGAAATGTACCTAAGTAACGAAGTATTTGTACTCCACTATTTCCCACCTCTGATCTCAGTGTGTGGTGCGTTCACTGACCTGGTGCTGGTTGAGCTGCAGCAGCAGGAACATCTGCAGCGTGGAGACGTGCAGCGTGCAGCCGGAGAACGTCAGCTCAGCGTGACCGAGCCACGTCCACTGCAGGCGGCGAGGGCGGGAGTGAGGGAGGGACGAGAGACTCTGACCTGAACACAGAAGGGGGAGGGGGGGGGGATTAGAGAGACTCTGACCTGAACACAGAAGGGGGAGGGGGGGGGGATTAGAGAGACTCTGACCTGAACACAGAAGGGGGAGGGGGGGGGGATTAGAGAGACTCTGACCTGAACACAGAGGGCGTGATAGTATCATGGTCTATGTATGGTGATAGTATCATGGTCTATGTATGGTGATAGTATCATGGTCTATGTATGGTGATAGTATCATGGTCTATGTATGGAGATAGTATCATGGTCTATGTATGGTGATAGTATCATGGTCTATGTATGGTGATAGTATCATGGTCTATGTATGGTGATAGTATCATGGTCTATGTACGGTGATAGTATCATGGTCTATGTATGGTGATAGTATCATGGTCTATGTATGGTGATAGTATCATGGTCTATGTATGGTGATAGTATCATGGTCTATGTATGGTGATAGTATCATGGTCTATGTATGGAGATAGTATCATGGTCTATGTATGGTGATAGTATAGTATCATGGTCTATGTACGGTGATAGTATCATGGTCTATGTATGGTGATAGTATCATGGTCTATGTATGGAGATAGTATAGTATCATGGTCTATGTACGGTGATAGTATCATGGTCTATGTATGGTGATAGTATCATGGTCTATGTATGGAGATAGTATAGTATCATGGTCTATGTACGGTGATAGTATCATGGTCTATGTATGGTGATAGTATCATGGTCTATGTACGGTGATAGTATCATGGTCTATGTATGGTGATAGTATCATGGTCTATGTACGGTGATAGTATCATGGTCTATGTATGGTGATAGTATCATGGTCTATGTACGGTGATAGTATCATGGTCTATGTATGGTGATAGTATCATGGTCTATGTACGGTGATAGTATCATGGTCTATGTATGGTGATAGTATCATGGTCTATGTATGGTGATAGTATCATGGTCTATGTATGGTGATAGTATCATGGTCTATGTATGGTGATAGTATCATGGTCTATGTATGGTGATAGTATCATGGTCTATGTACGGTGATAGTATCATGGTCTATGTATGGTGATAGTATCATGGTCTATGTATGGTGATAGTATCATGGTCTATGTATGGTGATAGTATCATGGTCTATGTATGGTGATAGTATCATGGTCTATGTATGGTGATAGTATCATGGTCTATGTATGGAGATAGTATCATGGTCTATGTATGGAGATAGTATAGTATCATGGTCTATGTACGGTGATAGTATCATGGTCTATGTATGGTGATAGTATCATGGTCTATGTATGGTGATAGTATCATGGTCTATGTATGGTGATAGTATCATGGTCTATGTATGGTGATAGTATCATGGTCTATGTATGGTGATAGTATCATGGTCTATGTATGGAGATAGTATAGTATCATGGTCTATGTACGGTGATAGTATCATGGTCTATGTATGGTGATAGTATCATGGTCTATGTATGGAGATAGTATAGTATCATGGTCTATGTACGGTGATAGTATCATGGTCTATGTATGGAGATAGTATCATGGTCTATGTATGGTGATAGTATCATGGTCTATGTATGGAGATAGTATCATGGTCTATGTATGGTGATAGTATCATGGTCTATGTATGGTGATAGTATCATGGTCTATGTATGGTGATAGTATCATGGTCTATGTATGGAGATAGTATCATGGTCTATGTATGGTGATAGTATCATGGTCTATGTACGGTGATAGTATCATGGTCTATGTATGGTGATAGTATCATGGTCTATGTACGGTGATAGTATCATGGTCTATGTATGGTGATAGTATCATGGTCTATGTATGGTGATAGTATCATGGTCTATGTATGGTGATGGTATCATGGTCTATGTATGGAGATAGTATCATGGTCTATGTATGGTGATAGTATCATGGTCTATGTATGGTGATAGTATCATGGTCTATGTATGGTGATAGTATCATGGTCTATGTATGGAGATAGTATCATGGTCTATGTATGGTGATAGTATCATGGTCTATGTATGGTGATAGTATCATGGTCTATGTATGGAGATAGTATCATGGTCTATGTATGGTGATAGTATCATGGTCTATGTATGGTGATAGTATCATGGTCTATGTATGGTGATAGTATCATGGTCTATGTATGGAGATAGTATCATGGTCTATGTATGGTGATAGTATCATGGTCTATGTATGGTGATAGTATCATGGTCTATGTATGGTGATAGTATCATGGTCTATGTATGGAGATAGTATCATGGTCTATGTATGGTGATAGTATCATGGTCTATGTATGGAGATAGTATCATGGTCTATGTATGGTGATAGTATCATGGTCTATGTACGGTGATAGTATCATGGTCTATGTATGGAGATAGTATCATGGTCTATGTATGGAGATAGTATCATGGTCTATGTATGGAGATAGTATCATGGTCTATGTATGGAGATAGTATCATGGTCTATGTATGGAGATAGTATCATGGTCTATGTATGGAGATAGTATCATGGTCTATGTATGGTGATAGTATCATGGTCTATGTACGGTGATAGTATAGTATCATGGTCTATGTATGGTGATAGTATCATGGTCTATGTATGGAGATAGTATCATGGTCTATGTATGGAGATAGTATCATGGTCTATGTATGGAGATAGTATCATGGTCTATGTATGGTGATAGTATAGTATCATGGTCTATGTATGGTGATAGTATCATGGTCTATGTACGGTGATAGTATAGTATCATGGTCTATGTATGGAGATAGTATCATGGTCTATGTATGGAGATAGTATCATGGTCTATGTATGGAGATAGTATCATGGTCTATGTATGGTGATAGTATCATGGTCTATGTATGGTGATAGTATCATGGTCTATGTACGGAGATAGTATCATGGTCTATGTATGGTGATAGTATCATGGTCTATGTATGGTGATAGTATCATGGTCTATGTACGGTGATAGTATCATGGTCTATGTATGGAGATAGTATCATGGTCTATGTATGGAGATAGTATAGTATCATGGTCTATGTACGGTGATAGTATCATGGTCTATGTATGGTGATAGTATCATGGTCTATGTATGGTGATAGTATCATGGTCTATGTATGGTGATAGTATCATGGTCTATGTATGGTGATAGTATCATGGTCTATGTATGGTGATAGTATCATGGTCTATGTATGGTGATAGTATCATGGTCTATGTATGGTGATAGTATCATGGTCTATGTATGGTGATAGTATCATGGTCTATGTATGGAGATAGTATCATGGTCTATGTATGGTGATAGTATCATCGTCTATGTACGGTGATAGTATCATGGTCTATGTACGGTGATAGTATCATGGTCTATGTACGGTGATAGTATCATGGTCTATGTACGGTGATAGTATCATGGTCTATGTATGGAGATAGTATAGTATCATGGTCTATGTACGGTGATAGTATCATGGTCTATGTACGGTGATAGTATCATGGTCTATGTACGGTGATAGTATCATCGTCTATGTATGGTGATAGTATCATGGTCTATGTACGGTGATAGTATCATGGTCTATGTACGGTGATAGTATCATGGTCTATGTACGGTGATAGTATCATGGTCTATGTATGGTGATAGTATCATCGTCTATGTACGGTGATAGTATCATGGTCTATGTACGGTGATAGTATCATGGTCTATGTATGGAGATAGTATAGTATCATGGTCTATGTACGGTGATAGTATCATGGTCTATGTATGGTGATAGTATCATGGTCTATGTACGGTGATAGTATCATGGTCTATGTATGGTGATAGTATCATGGTCTATGTACGGTGATAGTATCATGGTCTATGTATGGTGATAGTATCATGGTCTATGTACGGTGATAGTATCATGGTCTATGTATGGTGATAGTATCATCGTCTATGTACGGTGATAGTATCATGGTCTATGTATGGTGATAGTATCATGGTCTATGTACGGTGATAGTATCATGGTCTATGTACGGTGATAGTATCATGGTCTATGTATGGAGATAGTATCATGGTCTATGTATGGTGATAGTATCATGGTCTATGTATGGTGATAGTATCATGGTCTATGTACGGTGATAGTATCATGGTCTATGTATGGTGATAGTATCATGGTCTATGTATGGAGATAGTATCATGGTCTATGTATGGAGATAGTATCATGGTCTATGTATGGTGATAGTATCATGGTCTATGTACGGTGATAGTATCATGGTCTATGTACGGTGATAGTATCATGGTCTATGTATGGTGATAGTATCATGGTCTATGTACGGTGATAGTATCATGGTCTATGTATGGAGATAGTATCATGGTCTATGTATGGTGATAGTATCATGGTCTATGTATGGAGATAGTATCATGGTCTATGTATGGAGATAGTATCATGGTCTATGTATGGAGATAGTATCATGGTCTATGTATGGTGATAGTATCATGGTCTATGTATGGAGATAGTATCATGGTCTATGTATGGAGATAGTATCATGGTCTATGTATGGTGATAGTATCATGGTCTATGTATGGTGATAGTATCATGGTCTATGTATGGTGATAGTATCATGGTCTATGTATGGAGATAGTATCATGGTCTATGTATGGTGATAGTATCATGGTCTATGTATGGTGATAGTATCATGGTCTATGTATGGAGATAGTATCATGGTCTATGTATGGTGATAGTATCATGGTCTATGTATGGTGATAGTATCATGGTCTATGTATGGTGATAGTATCATGGTCTATGTATGGTGATAGTATCATGGTCTATGTATGGAGATAGTATCATGGTCTATGTATGGAGATAGTATCATGGTCTATGTATGGAGATAGTATCATGGTCTATGTATGGTGATAGTATCATGGTCTATGTATGGTGATAGTATCATGGTCTATGTATGGTGATAGTATCATGGTCTATGTATGGAGATAGTATCATGGTCTATGTATGGTGATAGTATCATGGTCTATGTATGGTGATAGTATCATGGTCTATGTACGGTGATAGTATCATGGTCTATGTACGGTGATAGTATCATGGTCTATGTAAGGTGATAGTATCATGGTCTATGTATGGAGATAGTATCATGGTCTATGTACGGTGATAGTATAGTATCATGGTCTATGTAAGGTGATAGTATCATGGTCTATGTATGGTGATAGTATCATGGTCTATGTATGGAGATAGTATCATGGTCTATGTATGGTGATAGTATCATGGTCTATGTATGGTGATAGTATCATGGTCTATGTATGGAGATAGTATCATGGTCTATGTACGGTGATAGTATCATGGTCTATGTACGGTGATAGTATCATGGTCTATGTAAGGTGATAGTATCATGGTCTATGTATGGAGATAGTATCATGGTCTATGTACGGTGATAGTATAGTATCATGGTCTATGTAAGGTGATAGTATCATGGTCTATGTATGGAGATAGTATCATGGTCTATGTACGGTGATAGTATCATGGTCTATGTACGGTGATAGTATAGTATCATGGTCTATGTAAGGTGATAGTATCATGGTCTATGTATGGTGATAGTATCATGGTCTATGTATGGAGATAGTATAGTATCATGGTCTATGTACGGTGATAGTATCATGGTCTATGTATGGAGATAGTATAGTATCATGGTCTATGTATGGTGATAGTATCATGGTCTATGTATGGAGATAGTATAGTATCATGGTCTATGTACGGTGATAGTATCATGGTCTATGTATGGTGATAGTATCATGGTCTATGTACGGTGATAGTATAGTATCATGGTCTATGTACGGTGATAGTATCATGGTCTATGTATGGAGATAGTATCATGGTCTATGTATGGAGATAGTATCATGGTCTATGTATGGAGATAGTATCATGGTCTATGTATGGAGATAGTATCATGGTCTATGTATGGTGATAGTATCATGGTCTATGTATGGTGATAGTATCATGGTCTATGTACGGAGATAGTATCATGGTCTATGTATGGAGATAGTATCATGGTCTATGTATGGTGATAGTATCATGGTCTATGTATGGTGATAGTATCATGGTCTATGTATGGTGATAGTATCATGGTCTATGTATGGTGATAGTATCATGGTCTATGTACGGAGATAGTATCATGGTCTATGTATGGTGATAGTATCATGGTCTATGTATGGTGATAGTATCATGGTCTATGTATGGTGATAGTATCATGGTCTATGTATGGTGATAGTATCATGGTCTATGTATGGTGATAGTATCATGGTCTATGTATGGTGATAGTATCATGGTCTATGTACGGTGATAGTATCATGGTCTATGTATGGTGATAGTATCATGGTCTATGTATGGTGATAGTATCATGGTCTATGTACGGAGATAGTATCATGGTCTATGTATGGAGATAGTATCATGGTCTATGTATGGTGATAGTATCATGGTCTATGTATGGTGATAGTATCATGGTCTATGTACGGAGATAGTATCATGGTCTATGTATGGAGATAGTATCATGGTCTATGTATGGAGATAGTATCATGGTCTATGTATGGAGATAGTATCATGGTCTATGTATGGAGATAGTATCATGGTCTATGTATGGAGATAGTATCATGGTCTATGTATGGTGATAGTATCATGGTCTATGTATGGAGATAGTATCATGGTCTATGTATGGAGATAGTATCATGGTCTATGTATGGTGATAGTATCATGGTCTATGTATGGAGATAGTATCATGGTCTATGTATGGAGATAGTATCATGGTCTATGTATGGTGATAGTATCATGGTCTATGTATGGAGATAGTATCATGGTCTATGTATGGAGATAGTATCATGGTCTATGTATGGTGATAGTATCATGGTCTATGTATGGAGATAGTATCATGGTCTATGTATGGAGATAGTATCATGGTCTATGTACGGAGATAGTATCATGGTCTATGTATGGAGATAGTATCATGGTCTATGTATGGAGATAGTATCATGGTCTATGTATGGTGATAGTATCATGGTCTATGTACGGAGATAGTATCATGGTCTATGTATGGAGATAGTATCATGGTCTATGTATGGAGATAGTATCATGGTCTATGTATGGTGATAGTATCATGGTCTATGTACGGAGATAGTATCATGGTCTATGTATGGAGATAGTATCATGGTCTATGTATGGTGATAGTATCATGGTCTATGTACGGAGATAGTATCATGGTCTATGTATGGAGATAGTATCATGGTCTATGTATGGAGATAGTATCATGGTCTATGTATGGAGATAGTATCATGGTCTATGTATGGAGATAGTATCATGGTCTATGTATGGAGATAGTATCATGGTCTATGTATGGTGATAGTATCATGGTCTATGTATGGAGATAGTATCATGGTCTATGTATGGAGATAGTATCATGGTCTATGTATGGTGATAGTATCATGGTCTATGTATGGAGATAGTATCATGGTCTATGTATGGAGATAGTATCATGGTCTATGTATGGTGATAGTATCATGGTCTATGTATGGAGATAGTATCATGGTCTATGTATGGAGATAGTATCATGGTCTATGTATGGTGATAGTATCATGGTCTATGTATGGTGATAGTATCATGGTCTATGTATGGAGATAGTATCATGGTCTATGTATGGAGATAGTATCATGGTCTATGTATGGTGATAGTATCATGGTCTATGTATGGTGATAGTATCATGGTCTATGTATGGTGATAGTATCATGGTCTATGTACGGTGATAGTATAGTATCATGGTCTATGTACGGTGATAGTATCATGGTCTATGTATGGTGATAGTATCATGGTCTATGTATGGTGATAGTATCATGGTCTATGTATGGTGATAGTATCATGGTCTATGTACGGTGATAGTATCATGGTCTATGTACGGTGATAGTATCATGGTCTATGTATGGTGATAGTATCATGGTCTATGTATGGTGATAGTATCATGGTCTATGTATGGTGATAGTATCATGGTCTATGTATGGTGATAGTATCATGGTCTATGTATGGAGATAGTATCATGGTCTATGTATGGTGATAGTATAGTATCATGGTCTATGTATGGTGATAGTATCATGGTCTATGTATGGAGATAGTATAGTATCATGGTCTATGTACGGTGATAGTATCATGGTCTATGTATGGTGATAGTATAGTATCATGGTCTATGTATGGTGATAGTATCATGGTCTATGTATGGTGATAGTATCATGGTCTATGTATGGTGATAGTATCATGGTCTATGTACGGTGATAGTATCATGGTCTATGTATGGAGATAGTATAGTATCATGGTCTATGTACGGTGATAGTATAGTATCATGGTCTATGTACGGTGATAGTATCATGGTCTATGTATGGAGATAGTATCATGGTCTATGTATGGTGATAGTATAGTATCATGGTCTATGTATGGTGATAGTATCATGGTCTATGTATGGAGATAGTATAGTATCATGGTCTATGTACGGTGATAGTATCATGGTCTATGTATGGTGATAGTATAGTATCATGGTCTATGTATGGTGATAGTATCATGGTCTATGTATGGTGATAGTATCATGGTCTATGTATGGTGATAGTATCATGGTCTATGTACGGTGATAGTATCATGGTCTATGTACGGTGATAGTATCATGGTCTATGTATGGTGATAGTATCATGGTCTATGTATGGTGATAGTATAGTATCATGGTCTATGTACGGTGATAGTATCATGGTCTATGTACGGTGATAGTATCATGGTCTATGTATGGTGATAGTATCATGGTCTATGTACGGAGATAGTATCATGGTCTATGTATGGTGATAGTATCATGGTCTATGTACGGTGATAGTATCATGGTCTATGTATGGTGATAGTATCATGGTCTATGTATGGTGATAGTATCATGGTCTATGTACGGTGATAGTATCATGGTCTATGTATGGTGATAGTATCATGGTCTATGTATGGTGATAGTATCATGGTCTATGTATGGTGATAGTATCATGGTCTATGTACGGTGATAGTATCATGGTCTATGTACGGTGATAGTATCATGGTCTATGTATGGAGATAGTATCATGGTCTATGTATGGAGATAGTATCATGGTCTATGTACGGTGATAGTATAGTATCATGGTCTATGTACGGTGATAGTATCATGGTCTATGTATGGTGATAGTATCATGGTCTATGTATGGTGATAGTATCATGGTCTATGTACGGTGATAGTATCATGGTCTATGTACGGAGATAGTATCATGGTCTATGTACGGTGATAGTATCATGGTCTATGTATGGTGATAGTATCATGGTCTATGTATGGTGATAGTATCATGGTCTATGTATGGTGATAGTATCATGGTCTATGTATGGTGATAGTATCATGGTCTATGTATGGTGATAGTATCATGGTCTATGTATGGTGATAGTATCATGGTCTATGTATGGTGATAGTATCATGGTCTATGTATGGTGATAGTATCATGGTCTATGTATGGTGATAGTATCATGGTCTATGTATGGTGATAGTATCATGGTCTATGTATGGTGATAGTATCATGGTCTATGTATGGTGATAGTATCATGGTCTATGTATGGTGATAGTATCATGGTCTATGTATGGTGATAGTATCATGGTCTATGTACGGTGATAGTATCATGGTCTATGTATGGTGATAGTATCATGGTCTATGTATGGTGATAGTATCATGGTCTATGTATGGTGATAGTATCATGGTCTATGTATGGTGATAGTATCATGGTCTATGTATGGAGATAGTATCATGGTCTATGTATGGTGATAGTATCATGGTCTATGTACGGTGATAGTATCATGGTCTATGTACGGTGATAGTATCATGGTCTATGTATGGAGATAGTATCATGGTCTATGTATGGTGATAGTATCATGGTCTATGTACGGTGATAGTATCATGGTCTATGTATGGTGATAGTATCATGGTCTATGTACGGTGATAGTATCATGGTCTATGTACGGTGATAGTATCATGGTCTATGTATGGTGATAGTATCATGGTCTATGTATGGTGATAGTATCATGGTCTATGTATGGAGATAGTATCATGGTCTATGTATGGTGATAGTATCATGGTCTATGTATGGTGATAGTATCATGGTCTATGTATGGTGATAGTATCATGGTCTATGTATGGTGATAGTATCATGGTCTATGTATGGAGATAGTATCATGGTCTATGTATGGAGATAGTATCATGGTCTATGTATGGTGATAGTATCATGGTCTATGTATGGTGATAGTATCATGGTCTATGTATGGAGATAGTATCATGGTCTATGTATGGTGATAGTATCATGGTCTATGTATGGAGATAGTATCATGGTCTATGTATGGTGATAGTATCATGGTCTATGTATGGTGATAGTATCATGGTCTATGTATGGTGATAGTATCATGGTCTATGTATGGAGATAGTATCATGGTCTATGTATGGAGATAGTATCATGGTCTATGTATGGAGATAGTATCATGGTCTATGTATGGAGATAGTATCATGGTCTATGTATGGAGATAGTATCATGGTCTATGTATGGAGATAGTATCATGGTCTATGTATGGAGATAGTATCATGGTCTATGTATGGTGATAGTATCATGGTCTATGTATGGTGATAGTATCATGGTCTATGTACGGTGATAGTATCATGGTCTATGTATGGTGATAGTATCATGGTCTATGTACGGTGATAGTATCATGGTCTATGTATGGTGATAGTATCATGGTCTATGTATGGTGATAGTATCATGGTCTATGTATGGTGATAGTATCATGGTCTATGTATGGTGATAGTATCATGGTCTATGTATGGTGATAGTATCATGGTCTATGTACGGTGATAGTATCATGGTCTATGTATGGTGATAGTATCATGGTCTATGTACGGTGATAGTATCATGGTCTATGTATGGTGATAGTATCATGGTCTATGTACGGTGATAGTATAGTATCATGGTCTATGTACGGTGATAGTATCATGGTCTATGTATGGTGATAGTATCATGGTCTATGTATGGTGATAGTATCATGGTCTATGTACGGTGATAGTATCATGGTCTATGTATGGAGATAGTATCATGGTCTATGTATGGTGATAGTATCATGGTCTATGTATGGAGATAGTATCATGGTCTATGTATGGTGATAGTATCATGGTCTATGTATGGTGATAGTATCATGGTCTATGTATGGTGATAGTATCATGGTCTATGTATGGTGATAGTATCATGGTCTATGTATGGAGATAGTATCATGGTCTATGTACGGAGATAGTATCATGGTCTATGTATGGAGATAGTATCATGGTCTATGTATGGAGATAGTATCATGGTCTATGTATGGTGATAGTATCATGGTCTATGTATGGTGATAGTATCATGGTCTATGTATGGTGATAGTATCATGGTCTATGTACGGTGATAGTATAGTATCATGGTCTATGTATGGTGATAGTATCATGGTCTATGTATGGAGATAGTATCATGGTCTATGTACGGTGATAGTATCATGGTCTATGTATGGTGATAGTATCATGGTCTATGTATGGTGATAGTATCATGGTCTATGTACGGTGATAGTATCATGGTCTATGTATGGTGATAGTATCATGGTCTATGTACGGTGATAGTATCATGGTCTATGTATGGTGATAGTATCATGGTCTATGTATGGTGATAGTATCGTGGGGAGCCTGGTGATTCCCAGCGTAGTTAATATTCAAACATGGAAAGGAGAGTGCACTGACTGTGGGAGTAGAAGTGGGTGAAGCTGCTCAGGTAGGTCCTCAGGTGCTCTGGCAGGTGTTGATCCGGATGGTTCAGGAAACAGAGAGAAGAGACGGCCCAGCAACGTGGAGACAAAACCAGAACCTGAAGCTCCGCCTCCTCCTGGAGCTCCTCCCCCTCCTCCTCCTCCATCATCTGCAGCAACAACATCAGAGGCATGAGGACTCATACTGCTGACTGATGACTCATACTGCTGACTCATTTACCTGCTGGTTTGCAGGTGTGTGTTCTGTGTTCAGGTGTATTTGTGTGTACCTCTTGGCTCTCCTCCAGGTGTGTGTTCAGGTGTGTGTTGAGTTGTGTGTGTACCTCTTGGATCTCCTCCAGGTGTGTGTTCAGGTGTATGTTCAGGTGTGTGTGTACCTCTTGGATCTCCTCCAGGTGTGTGTTGAGGTGTGTGTGTACCTCTTGGCCCTCCTCCAGGTGTATGTTCAGGTGTGTGTGTACCTTTTGGCCCTCCTCCAGGTGTGTGTTGAGGTGTGTGTGTACCTCTTGGCTCTCCTCCAGGTGTGTGTCCAGGTGTGTGTTCAGGTGTGTGTCCAGCCTCTGCAGTTGGTACAGGTGGAACTCCTGCTGCAGCTCCTCTGACTCTTTCAGGTTCTGCAGCATCTGCTGGGGGAACCTGCTGGGGAAGCAGCCTCCGATCAGATCCAGAACCGCCTGCTCCAGCCAGACGGAGCCCCGGGCCAGCAGCCGGTCCCCCAGGTAGTACCTGCCGTTCAGAGGGGACAGAGGAACAGGAGAACATGATGAGGCCGCTTTCCAGAACCAGAACTGTTTCTGGTTCTGAATGTGATAATGATGTCATGAGGTATCAGAGCGTCAGAGAGGCATTGTGACCTCAGAGTGTTTACCTGTAGAAGTGCTCGAAGGTGTTGGCGAGCTCCAGTCCGGACAGGAAGTGCAGCGGCTCGAGGAACTGCTGCAGTGTCTGGAGAGATTCAGAGCTGTCCGCCTCCATCAGCTGG
The DNA here is from genome assembly GCF_949606895.1 of Notothenia rossii. NCBI lineage: Eukaryota > Metazoa > Chordata > Actinopteri > Perciformes > Nototheniidae > Notothenia > Notothenia rossii. The sequence goes on from NW_027639916.1 coordinate 71,486, forward strand.
TCCATGAACTGGGCGAAGCGCTCGCTCACCTGCACACAGGTGGACTCTGTTAGCCCCGCCTCCTCTACGGTACCTTTAGATCCTTAGCTCTAACACAGGTGGACTCTGTTAGCCCCGCCTCCTCTACGGTACCTTTAGATCCTTAACTCTAACACAGGTGGACTCTGTTAGCCCCGCCTCCTCCACGGGACTCTGTTAGCCCCGCCTCCTCTACGGGACTCTGTTAGCCCCGCCTCCTCTACGGTACCTTTAGATCCTTAACTCTAACACAGGTGGACTCTGTTAGCCCCGCCTCCTCCACGGGACTCTGTTAGCCCCGCCTCCTCTACGGGACTCTGTTAGCCCCGCCTCCTCTACGGTACCTTTAGATCCTTAACTCTAACACAGGTGGACTCTGTTAGCCCCGCCCCCTCCACGGGACTCTGTTAGCCCCGCCTCCTCCATGGGACTTTGTTTACTTTCTCTTTACCTTGTGTGAATCCTGTTCTTCACTCTGAACCTGCTGCTGCACTAAACGCCTGAGCTTCCCCAAAGGGATGAATAAAGTTCCCTCTGATCTTACATTAGATCCTGAACCCGACCACCTGCTGTGATTCACAACATCTTTACTGCTGTTCAAACCGGACTATCTTCATTATTATCTCAACATTCACTCTTTATAAATCCTTAACTCTGACTCACCAGCATGTCTCAGAGACAGACCTGCTTTAAGAACAGCTTAATTAGGTTTATATCCAGATTAAGCATCAAATCTAAATGAGTATCACATTTTAAATAATTCTGTTGTGTTTACATCCTGTCGTATAAGAAATATGAGGAAGGAAACATGTTGAAGTCAGAAGAACCAGAGAGTAGGAATACTCTGTTACTCTGTCCTGCATCAAACGCATTTGCATCTATACTAAAGTACCAAGATGCAGATGTGAGGACTTTTCTACACCGTGAGGACTTTTCTGAGGATTTTCTACACCGTGAGGACTTTTCCACACCGTGGGGACTTTTCCACACCGTGAGGACTTTTCCACACCGTGGGGACTTTTCTACACCGTGAGGACTTTTCTGAGGATTTTCCACACCGTGGGGACTTTTCTACACCGTGAGGACTTTTCTACACCGTGAGGACTTTTCTACACCGTGAGGACTTTTCCACACCGTGGGGACTTTTCTACACCGTGGGGACTTTTCCACACCGTGGGGACTTTTCTACACCGTGAGGACTTTTCCACACCGTGGGGACTTTTCTACACCGTGAGGACTTTTTCTACACCGTGAGGACTTTTCTACACCGTGAGGACTTTTCCACACCGTGGGGACTTTTCTACACCGTGGGGACTTTTCTACACCGTGAGGACTTTTCTACACCGTGAGGACTTTTCTACACCGTGAGAACTTTTCCACACCGTGGGGACTTTTCTACACCGTGGGGACTTTTCCACACCGTGGGGACTTTTCTACACCGTGAGGACTTTTCCACACCGTGGGGACTTTTCTACACCGTGAGGACTTTTCTACACCGTGGGGACTTTTCTACACCGTGAGGACTTTTCCACACCATGGGGACTTTTCTACACTGTGAGGACTTTTCCACACCATGGGGACTTTTCTACACCGTGAGGACTTTTCTACACCGTGAGGACTTTTCAACACTGTGAGGACTTTTCTACACTGACTTTTCTACACCGTGGGGACTTTTCTACACTGTAAGGACTTTTCTACACTGTGAAGACTTTTCTACACTGTGAAGACTTTTCTACACTGTGAGGACTCTACACCTTGAGGACTTTTCTACACTGTGAGGACTTTTCAACAGCGTGAAGACTTTTCAACAGCGTGAAGACTTTTCTAAACAGTGAGGACTTTTCTACACTGTGAGGACTTTTCTACACTGTGAGGACTTTTCTACACCTTGAGGACTTTTCTGAGGATTTTCTACACCGTGGGGACTTTTCTACACCTTGAGGACTTTTCTACACTGTGAGGACTTTTCAACACTGTGAGGACTTTTCTACACTGACTTTTCTACACTGACTTTTCTACACCGTGGGGACTTTTCTACACTGACTTTTCTACACTGTGAGGACTTTTCTACACTGTGAAGACTTTTCTACACTGTTAGGACTCTACACCGTGAGGACTTTTCTACACTGTGAGGACTTTTCAACACCGTGAGGACTTTTCTAAACAGTGAGATCTTTTCAACACTGTGAGGACTTTTCTACACTGTGAGGACTTTTCTACACCGTGAGGACTTTTCTGAGGATTTTCTACACCGTGAGGACTTTTCTACACTGTGAGGACTTTTCTACACTAACTTTTCTACACTGTGAGGACTTTTCTACACTGTGAGGACTTTTCTAAACAGTGAGGACTTTTCTACACTGTGAGGACTTTTCTACACTGTGAGGACTTTTCTACACTGTGAGGACTTTTCTACACCTTGGGGTCTTTTCTGAGGATTTTCTACACCGTGAGGACTTTTCTGAGGATTTTCTACACTGTGAGGACTTTTCTACACTGTGAGGACTCTACACTGTGAAGACTTTTCTACACTGTGAGGACTTTTCTAACTGTGAGGACTCTACACCGTGAGGACTTTTCTACACTGTGAGGACTTTTCTACACCTTGGGGTCTTTTCTGAGGATTTTCTACACCATGAGGACTTTTCTGAGGATTTTCTACACCGTGAGGACTTTTCTACACTGTGGGGACTTTTCTACACCGTGAGGACTTTTCTACACCTTTTCTACGCCGTGAGGACTTTTCTACACTGTGAGGACTTATAAACACTGTGAGGACTTTTCCACACCGTGAGGACTTTTCTACACTGTGAGGACTTTTCTACACCTTTTCTACACCGTGAGGACTTTTCTACACTGTGAGGACTTATAAACACTGTGAGGACTTTTCCACACTGTGAGGACTTTTCCACACTGTGAGGACTTTTCTACACTGTGAGGACTTATCAACACTGTGAGGACTTTTCCACACTGTGAGGACTTTTCCACACTGTGAGGACTTTCTTACACTGTGAGGATTTCCTGTAGGCGGTAGGAAGGAAGTAGGAATACTCTGTTACTCTGTCCTGCATGCAAAAGTATTGGCATCTAAATATACTAAAGTGCATAAATGCATAAAATGGAAATACTCAAGTGAAGTGCAAGTATCTCAGAATTGTACTTCATTAAAGTACTTGAGTAAAAGTACTCAGTTCCTCCCCACCCCCCTGACCCTGTGAGTGGTGTGAGAGATGAGAGAGATGAGAGGACTGACGTGCATGGCGGTGAGCACGGAGAGGCTCAACAGGGCGGAGGAGAACCCGTGTCTCAGAGCCAGGAGGAAGGCAGTCTGCGGGCCGAACAGCTCCTGCATGGCGCTGCGCAGCCGCAGGAAGAGAGAGAGGTAGCGCTGCACAAAGTCAGGGAGGGAGGTGCTGCAGCGGAGGAACACCTGCACCTGGGGATATATAGATATATTAATATATCATATATAAAACAAATAACTGAAAACAAGCTGCACCTGGGGGGGGGGAGGCAAGGGGATACACATTAAGAAAAGAATAACTGAGAAACAACATTATTAACTGGATGTAAACATGGATATATATTGATTGTTTGTGTGCTATTTATACACTTTACATTTATATTCAATCTCATATTTAATATTCCATTCCTCACACTTCTGTCTATATGATATCCTGCTTTATATTTAGTTTCTGTACATTTGTATTTCAACATGTATATTTTATACTTTTTTAATGCTATTTTATTTCTATTTGAGATGTTTACATTTTGGATTGTTTATTTCTAGTCTTTTAATTTGTATTGTGCAATACCTTGTCTTTTTATACTGATGCAACGCAAACAAACTAAATTGGGATGAATAAAGTAGTTCTTCTCTTATCCATTATCTGTAGAGTACCTGCTGCTGTACCACCCCCTGCCAGCAGAGGGCCACGCCTGCGATGCTGCTGCTGCTCTTCACCCTGGGTTTGGCTGAGGAGGTGGAAGAGGAGGAGGAGGAGGAAGAGGAGGCCGCTGACGTCTCTTTGTTTTTAGCCTCCTTACCATCTGGAAGAGAGAAGTTCATTCAGAGGATTGAGTTATGAGAAAAGCTGTGAGACTTAAAGAATGAAAAGTTAAAAATAACAGGAGCCACTTCCTGTCCCGGTGAGGACTTCCTGTCCCGGTGTTACAGAGTAAACGGTCTCAGTCTCTGAGCGGTTACTTACTCTTCAGTTCTTTGCTGCCGTTCAGACCGTCTGAAAATAGAAAACAGTTTTTAACATCCAGAGGAAAAATCAACAGAATCTCACATTTAATCCAGAACTGGTTTTCAACAGCCAGGGAGTCAGTCCTGCCAGCAGGGGGCGCTCAGTGTTCAGGTACATCAACTCTAACCTGTCTCTGTTCTACTTTAACTTCTGTTTCAGAGACTTGGAATGAGACTATAACCACGAGGGGTGATTTGATAAACCCTTTAACCCGGTCCACTAACTGGTTCTGACTGGGTGATATGATAAACCCTGTAACCCGGTCCACTCACTGGTTCTGACTGGGTGATTTGATAAACCCTTTAACCCGGTCCACTAACTGGTTCTGACTGGGTGATATGATAAACCCTGTAACCCGGTCCAGTCACTGGTTCGGACTGGGTGATATGATAAACCCTGTAACCCGGTCCACTCACTGGTTCTGACGGGGTGATATGATAAACCCTGTAACCCGGTCCACTCACTGGTTCTGACGGGGTGATATGATAAACCCTGTAACCCGGTCCACTCACTGGTTCTGACGGGGTGATATGATAAACCCTGTAACCCGGTCCACTCGCTGGTTCTGACGGGGTGATATGATAAACCCTGTAACCCGGTCCACTCACTGGTTCTGACGGGGTGATATGATAAACCCTTTAACCCGGGTCACTGGTTCTGACTGGGTTATATGATAAACCCTGTAACCCGGTCCACTCACTGGTTCTGACGGGGTGGTATGATAAACCATTTAACCCGGTCCACTCACTGGTTCTGACGGGGTGATATGATAAACCCTTTAACCCGGGTCACTGGTTCTGACGGGGTGATATGATAAACCCTGTAACCCGGTCCACTCACTGGTTCTGACGGGGTGATATGATAAACCCTTTAACCCGGGTCACTGGTTCTGACTGGGTTATATGATAAACCCTGTAACCCGGTCCACTCACTGGTTCTGACGGGGTGGTATGATAAACCATTTAACCCGGTCCACTCACTGGTTCTGACGGGGTGATATGATAAACCCTTTAACCCGGGTCACTGGTTCTGACGGGGTGATTTGATAAACCCTTTAACCCGGTCCACTCACTGGTTCTGACGGGGTGATATGATAAACCCTTTAACCCGGGTCACTGGTTCTGACGGGGTGATATGATAAACCCTTTAACCCGGTCCACTCACTGGTTCTGACGGGGTGATTTGATAAACCCTTTAACCCGGTTACTCACTGGTTCTGACGGGCGGTCTCAGCGGTTCTGCCTCGGCCCGGCTCGTGTCCACGTGGACCAGAAGGCGAGTGAGGCGCCGCACCCTGGAGTTAAAGATGGCCGCCCGGCTTTTACAGCGCCGCGCCGCCTCCACGTTCTGCAGATACTCCGAAAGCAGCCAGGAGAGGGCGCTAGAGCCCGAGGAGTCTGAAACACACAGTCACTCTGTGAGGTCTTTTCAGAGGTCTTCTCTACACTGTGAGGCCTTTTCCGAGGTCTTTTCTACACTGTGAGGCCTTTTCTGAGGTCTTCTCTACACTGTGAGGCCTTTTCTGAGGTCTTCTCTACACTGTGAGGCCTTTTCTGAGGTCTTCTCTACACTGTGAGGCCTTTTCTGAGGTCTTCTCTACACTGTGAGGCCTTTTCTGAGGTCTTCTCTACACTGTGAGGCCTTTTCTGAGGTCTACTCTACACTGTGAGGCCTTTTCAGAGGTCTTCTCTACACTGTGAGGCCTTTTCAGAGGTCTTCTCTACACTGTGAGGCCTTTTCTGAGGTCTTTTCTACACTGTGAGGCCTTTTCTGAGGTCTTCTCTACACTGTGAGGCCTTTTCTGAGGTCTTTTCTACACTGTGAGGCCTTTTCTGAGGTCTTCTCTACACTGTGAGGCCTTTTCTGAGGTCTTCTCGACACTGTGAGGCCTTTTCTGAGGTCTTCTCTACACTGTGAGGCCTTTTCTGAGGTCTTCTCTACACTGTGAGGCCTTTTCTGAGGTCTTTTCTACACTGTGAGGCCTTTTCTGAGGTCTTCTCTACACTGTGAGGCCTTTTCTGAGGTCTTCTCGACACTGTGAGGCCTTTTCTGAGGTCTTCTCTACACTGTGAGGCCTTTTCCGAGGTCTTTTCTACACTGTGAGGCCTTTTCTGAGGTCTTCTATACACTGTGAGGCCTTTTCTGAGGTCTTCTCTACACTGTGAGGCCTTTTCTGAGGTCTTTTCTACACTGTGAGGACTTTTCAGAGGTCTTTTCTACACCGTGAGGCCTTTTCTGAGGTCTTTTCTACACTGTGAGGCCTTTTCTGAGGTCTTTTCTACACCGTGAGGCCTTTTCTGAGGTCTTTTCTACACTGTGAGGCCTTTTCTGAGGTCTTCTATACACTGTGAGGCCTTTTCTGAGGTCTTCTCTACACTGTGAGGCCTTTTCTGAGGCCTTCTCTACACTGTGAGGCCTTTTCTGAGGCCTTCTCTACACTGTGAGGCCTTTTCCGAGGTCTTCTCTACACTGAGAACTTTTCTGAGGTATTTTCTACACTGAGAACTTTTCCGAGGTCTTCTCTACACTGTGAGGCCTTTTCGGAGGACTATTCTACACTGTGAGGCCTTTTCGGAGGACTATCCTACACCGTGAGGCCTTTCCGGAGGTCTTTTCTACACTGAGAACTTTTCTGAGGTATTTTCTACACTGAGAACTTTTCCGAGGTCTTCTCTACACTGTGAGGCCTTTTCGGAGGACTATTCTACACTGTGAGGCCTTTTCGGAGGACTATCCTACACTGTGAGGACTTTCCGGAGGTCTTTTCTACACTGTGAGGACTTTTCTGAGGTCTTTTCTACGCTGTGAGGCCTTTTCTGAGGACTTTTCTGAACACGGACGCTTTACTTCAGGCGCTACCACAGCATCCGGACTAAAACCACCAGACTCAGGGACAGTTTCATACCACAGGCAATAAGACTGCTAAACACCTGAACTGTTGAAACAACATCCACAATATTCATCTGGCTGCTACTTCAAAAATGATTTTAAATGATTTATCTAATTACCTATATATCCTATTTCAACAATACAGCTTTATTTATAGAGCACTTTAAACCTCCAGACCAAAGTGCTCTAAGTAACACAGCTCAGCTCACACACCATAAAAGTACAAGTAAAAACTAGACCATTTAAAAGCAATACAATCAACACTCTCAGATACCTCATTCACACCAACGCAACTCCGGTTCAAGCTCCGTAGAGCTTTTCAGGTTCAGAACCGGTTCTTCGGTTTAGCTTCGGCTCTTTTCACACCGCCCAGAGTCCGACTGGTGCTGCGTCATTGCGTCATCGTTTGCGTCATGACGTAACCGTTTGCGTGCCTGCTTCATAAAGCCAAACCGTGCGGAAACCCCTCACAGCTGACACCGACAACAATGGCCGATTGTGCTCCAGCTTCCTCTGTACCTCTTCGGAAGACCAGATTCCCAGCAGGTAGCTGGTCTCTTCAGTGGACCACTGCTGCTTGTTACGTTTCTCCATCGTTGTGCACAAACTGGATAAAACGCCGGCTTCTTGTTGTTGTTCAGGAGTTGATCCCGCCCATGCCCCTGCCCTGTGTGTGTGTGTGTGTGTGTGTGTGTGTGTGTGTGTGTGTGTGTGTGTGTGTGTGTGTGTGTGTGTGTGTGTGTGTGTGTGTGTGTGTGTGTGTGTGTGTGTGTGTGTGTGTGTGTGTGTGTGTGTGTGTGTGTGTGTGTGTGTGTGTGTGTGTGTGTGTGTGCGTGTGTGTGTGCATCTTGACCCGGTGAGGACACTACCTATTGACTCAGCAATCACTGTAAGTTATATTCTTGTTTAAATAGACTTCTCTGTTTCATTTATTCTACTCTGTATAATTGTTCTGTAGTTATTGAAGCTAAAACGGCGATTTCTGAGAGATTTTAAATCTCAGATCTGCTCAACCTGTAACACAGGTCTCAGTGGGTCACGCGCCTTTACCCTGCATTACAATAGGCAGGAACACTCTACTGTCGCCCACCAGCTGAAGAGAGTTAACTAATTAGAGGGGCGTGCCCCCACAGCTGTGAGAACTCAGCAATCAGGTGTCCATCTTAGGTGGCTCTTTCCTGGAGCGTCAGCCACACGAAGACATTGGAGTGACGAGGGAGGCAAATCCTACTCTGATTGAGCTAAGTATCTCTAGTATTTTATTTCATTTGGTTCTCTAGCCCCCTCATCATCTCTGGCTTCCCTGCAGTCTCTGGATTTCCTTGCTCTCACGGAGACCTGGATCACTCCATCCAACACATCCACCCCAGCAGCTCTCTCCACAGCATATTCCTTCTCCCACACACCCAGACCCTCTGGCAGAGGAGGTGGCACTGGTCTCCTGCTCTCTCCCAAATGGAGCTTTTCCCTCTTCAAGCTACCTAACTTCACTCCTTCCACCTTTGAACTCCATGCCGTCACAGTAACCCATCCTATACAATGAACCATTGTTGTTCTCTACCGTCCACCAGGCGCCTTGGGGGACTTCTTGGAGGAGTTAGATCATCTCCTCTCACACATCCCTGAAACCTCCCGCTGTACTTCTCTGAGACTTCACCCTCCAGACAGGGAAGACATCTGAACATCTCTGTTAACCACCCAAAGGCTCTCACTGTCTCCGTCCCCACCAACTCATAACACTGTCTCCATCCCCACCAACTCATAACGCTGTCTCCGTCCCCACCAACTCATAACACTGTCTCCGTCCCCACCAACTCATAACACTGTCTCCATCCCCACCAACTCATAACACTGTCTCCGTCACCACCAACTCATAACGCTGTCTCCGTCCCCACCAACTCATAACACTGTCTCCGTCCCCACCAACTCATAACGCTGTCTCCGTCCCCACCAACTCATAACACTGTCTCCGTCCCCACCAACTCATAACACTGTCTCCATCCCCACCAACTCATAACACTGTCTCCATCCCCACCAACTCATAACACTGTCTCCATCCCCACCAACTCATAACACTGTCTCCATCCCCACCAACTCATAACGCTGTCTCCATCCCCACCAACTCATAACACTGTCTCCATCCCCACCAACTCATAACGCTGTCTCCATCCCCACCAACTCATAACACTGTCTCCATCCCCACCAACTCATAACGCTGTCTCCATCCCCACCAACTCATAACGCTGTCTCCATCCCCACCAACTCATAACACTGTCTCCATCCCCACCAACTCATAACACTGTCTCCATCCCCACCAACTCATAACACTGTCTCCATCCCCACCAACTCATAACGCTGTCTCCATCCCCACCAACTCATAACACTGTCTCCGTCCCCACCAACTCATAACACTGTCTCCGTCCCCACCAACTCATAACACTGTCTCCATCCCCACCAACTCATAACACTGTCTCCATCCCCACCAACTCATAACGCTGTCTCCATCCCCACCAACTCATAACACTGTCTCCATCCCCACCAACTCATAACACTGTCTCCATCCCCACCAACTCATAACACTGTCTCCATCCCCACCAACTCATAACACTGTCTCCATCCCCACCAACTCATAATACTGTCTCCATCCCCACCAACTCATAACGCTGTCTCCATCCCCACCAACTCATAACGCTGTCTCCATCCCCACCAACTCATAACACTGTCTCCATCCCCACCAACTCATAACACTGTCTCCATCCCCACCAACTCATAACGCTGTCTCCATCCTCACCAACTCATAACGCTGTCTCCATCCCCACCAACTCATAACACTGTCTCCATCCCCACCAACTCATAACACTGTCTCCATCCCCACCAACTCATAACACTGTCTCCATCCCCACCAACTCATAACACTGTCTCCATCCCCACCAACTCATAACGCTGTCTCCATCCCCACCAACTCATAACACTGTCTCCATCCCCACCAACTCATAACACTGTCTCCATCCCCACCAACTCATAACACTGTCTCCATCCCCACCAACTCATAACACTGTCTCCATCCCCACCAACTCATAACACTGTCTCCGTCCCCACCAACTCATAACACTGTCTCCATCCCCACCAACTCATAACACTGTCTCCATCCCCACCAACTCATAACACTGTCTCCATCCCCACCAACTCATAACACTGTCTCCGTCCCCACCAACTCATAACACTGTCTCCATCCCCACCAACTCATAACACTGTCTCCATCCCCACCAACTCATAACACTGTCTCCATCCCCACCAACTCATAACACTGTCTCCATCCCCACCAACTCATAACACTGTCTCCGTCCCCACCAACTCATAACACTGTCTCCATCCCCACCAACTCATAACACTGTCTCCATCCCCACCAACTCATAACACTGTCTCCATCCCCACCAACTCATAACACTGTCTCCGTCCCCACCAACTCATAACGCTGTCTCCATCCCCACCAACTCATAACACTGTCTCCGTCCCCACCAACTCATAACGCTGTCTCCGTCCCCACCAACTCATAACGCTGTCTCCATCCCCACCAACTCATAACACTGTCTCCATCCCCACCAACTCATAACACTGTCTCCATCCCCACCAACTCATAACACTGTCTCCATCCCCACCAACTCATAACACTGTCTCCATCCCCACCAACTCATAACGCTATCTCCGTCCCCACCAACTCATAACGCTGTCTCCATCCCCACCAACTCATAACGCTGTCTCCATCCCCACCAACTCATAACGCTGTCTCCATCCCCACCAACTCATAACGCTGTCTCCATCCCCACCAACTCATAACGCTGTCTCCATCCCCACCAACTCATAACACTGTCTCCATCCCCACCAACTCATAACGCTGTCTCCATCCCCACCAACTCATAACGCTGTCTCCATCTCCACCAACTCATAACGCTGTCTCCATCCCCACCAACTCATAACGCTATCTCCGTCCCCACCAACTCATAACGCTGTCTCCATCCCCACCAACTCATAACGCTGTCTCCATCCCCACCAACTCATAACGCTGTCTCCATCCCCACCAACTCATAATACTGTCTCCATCCCCACCAACTCATAACACTGTCTCCATCCCCACCAACTCATAACACTGTCTCCATCCCCACCAACTCATAACGCTGTCTCCATCCCCACCAACTCATAACACTGTCTCCATCCCCACCAACTCATAACGCTGTCTCCATCCCCACCAACTCATAACGCTGTCTCCATCCCCACCAACTCATAACGCTGTCTCCATCCCCACCAACTCATAACGCTATCTCCGTCCCCACCAACTCATAACGCTGTCTCCATCCCCACCAACTCATAACGCTGTCTCCATCCCCACCAACTCATAACGCTGTCTCCATCCCCACCAACTCATAATACTGTCTCCATCCCCACCAACTCATAACACTGTCTCCATCCCCACCAACTCATAACACTGTCTCCATCCCCACCAACTCATAACGCTGTCTCCATCCCCACCAACTCATAACACTGTCTCCATCCCCACCAACTCATAACGCTGTCTCCATCCCCACCAACTCATAACGCTGTCTCCATCCCCACCAACTCATAACACTGTCTCCATCCCCACCAACTCATAACGCTGTCTCCATCCCCACCAACTCATAACACTGTCTCCATCCCCACCAACTCATAACACTGTCTCCATCCCCACCAACTCATAACACTGTCTCCATCCCCACCAACTCATAACACTGTCTCCATCCCCACCAACTCATAACGCTGTCTCCATCCCCACCAACTCATAACGCTGTCTCCATCCCCACCAACTCATAACGCTGTCTCCATCCCCACCAACTCATAACACTGTCTCCATCCCCACCAACTCATAACACTGTCTCCATCCCCACCAACTCATAACGCTGTCTCCATCCCCACCAACTCATAACACTGTCTCCATCCCCACCAACTCATAACACTGTCTCCATCCCCACCAACTCATAACACTGTCTCCATCCCCACCAACTCACAACGCTGTCTCCATCCCCGCCAACTCATAACGCTGTCTCCATCCCCACCAACTCATAACACTGTCTCCGTCCCCACCAACTCATAACACTGTCTCCGTCCCCACCAACTCATAACACTGTCTCCATCCCCACCGACTCATAACACTGTCTCCATCCCCACCAACTCATAACACTGTCTCCATCCCCACCGACTCATAACACTGTCTCCATCCCCACCAACTCATAACACTGTCTCCATCCCCACAGACTCATAACACTGTCTCCGTCCCCACCGACTCATAACACTGTCTCCATCCCCACCAACTCATAACACTGTCTCCATCCCCACCGACTCATAACGCTGTCTCCATCCCCACCAACTCATAACACTGTCTCCATCCCCACCAACTCATAACACTGTCTCCATCCCCACCGACTCATAACGCTGTCTCCATCCCCACCAACTCATAACGCTGTCTCCATCCCCACCAACTCATAACGCTGTCTCCATCCCCACCAACTCATAACACTGTCTCCATCCCCACCAACTCATAACACTGTCTCCATCCCCACCAACTCATAACACTGTCTCCATCCCCACCAACTCATAACGCTGTCTCCATCCCCACCAACTCATAACGCTGTCTCCATCCCCACCAACTCATAACGCTGTCTCCATCCCCACCAACTCATAACGCTGTCTCCATCCCCACCAACTCATAACACTGTCTCCATCCCCACCAACTCATAACACTGTCTCCATCCCCACCGACTCATAACGCTGTCTCCATCCCCACCAACTCATAACGCTGTCTCCATCCCCACCAACTCATAACGCTGTCTCCATCCCCACCAACTCATAACACTGTCTCCATCCCCACCAACTCATAACACTGTCTCCATCCCCACCAACTCATAACACTGTCTCCATCCCCACCAACTCATAACGCTGTCTCCATCCCCACCAACTCATAACACTGTCTCCATCCCCACCAACTCATAACACTGTCTCCATCCCCACCAACTCATAACACTGTCTCCATCCCCACCAACTCATAACGCTGTCTCCATCCCCACCAACTCATAACGCTGTCTCCATCCCCACCAACTCATAACACTGTCTCCATCCCCACCAACTCATAACGCTGTCTCCATCCCCACCAACTCATAACACTGTCTCCATCCCCACCAACTCATAACACTGTCTCCATCCCCACCAACTCATAACGCTGTCTCCATCCCCACCAACTCATAACGCTGTCTCCATCCCCACCAACTCATAACACTGTCTCCATCCCCACCAACTCATAACACTGTCTCCATCCCCAACAACTCATAACGCTGTCTCCATCCCCACCAACTCATAACACTGTCTCCATCCCCACCAACTCATAACGCTGTCTCCATCCCCACCAACTCATAACGCTGTCTCCATCCCCACCAACTCATAACACTGTCTCCATCCCCACCAACTCATAACACTGTCTCCATCCCCACCAACTCATAACGCTGTCTCCATCCCCACCAACTCATAACACTGTCTCCATCCCCACCAACTCATAACGCTGTCTCCATCCCCACCAACTCATAACACTGTCTCCGTCCCCACCAACTCATAACACTGTCTCCGTCCCCACCAACTCATAACACTGTCTCCATCCCCACCAACTCATAACGCTGTCTCCATCCCCACCAACTCATAACACTGTCTCCATCCCCACCAACTCATAACACTGTCTCCATCCCCACCAACTCATAACACTGTCTCCGTCCCCACCAACTCATAACACTGTCTCCGTCCCCACCAACTCATAACACTGTCTCCATCCCCACCAACTCATAACACTGTCTCCATCCCCACCAACTCATAACACTGTCTCCGTCCCCACCAACTCATAACACTGTCTCCATCCCCACCAACTCATAACACTGTCTCCATCCCCACCAACTCATAACGCTGGCAATGTCCTTGATCTCATATTCTCAAGGAACTGCTCTACTTCTAACCTCTCTGTAAACCCGCTCCACACCTCCGATCACTTCTTCATTTCATTCTCTACCTCTTTCACACATCCTATCACTTCTTCATTTCATTCTCTCTACCCCTTTCACACATCCGATCACTTCTTCATTTCAATCTCTCTACCCCTTTCACACATCCGATCACTTCTTCATTTCATTCTCTCTACCCCTTTCACCTCCGTTCCCTCTCCCCCTCTATTTTTGCCTCATCGGTGCTCTCAGCCCTCCCTTCCTCTGACTCGTTCCAACTCCTGCCTCCAAACTCTGCTGCAGAAACTCTCCTCTCTACTCTCTGATCCTCTCTACTCTCTCATCCTCTCTGGACTCTCTCTCTCCTCTCTCCTCTCTCATCCTCTCTGGACTCTCTCTCTCCTCTCTACTCTCTCATCCTCTCTGGACTGCACTTTCCCTCCTCACCTCATACCTCAAAGACCTACAGGGTTACTTGGAGAGGGTCGGAGTCCGACCCTCGTCAATTAGCTACAGGGGTCCCTCAGGGCTCTGTTCTCGGTCCCCTCCTCTTCTCCTTGTACACAAACTCGCTCGGATCTGTCATTAGCCCGCATGGTTTTTCATACCACTGCTACGCTGACGACACCCAACTAATTCTGTCCTCTCCCCGCTCAGAGACCCAGGTCGTCGCACGCATCTCTGCTTGCCTAGCAGACATCTCTCAGTGGATGTCTGCTCACCACCTCAAGCTCAACCTTGACAAGACTGAACTGCTTTTCCTTCCGGGAAAAGATTGTCCCGCTCTTGACCTAACAATCAACATCGACCCCTCTGTTGTTTCCCCGACTCAGACTGCAAGGAATCTGGGTGTGACCCTAGATAACAAACTGTCCTTCACTGCAAACATCTCTGCTACAAACCGCTGCTGCAGATACACTCTTTACAACATCAGGAGGATACGTCCCCAGCTGACCCAGAAAGAGACGCAGGTTCTGGTCCAGGCTCTCGTCATCTCACGCCTAGACTACTGCAACTCCCTCCTGGCTGGTCTACCTGCATGTGCCCTCCGACCTCTGCAGCTCATCCAGAATGCAGCGGCTCGTCTGGTCTTCAACCTTCCTGAATGTTCCCACACCACGCCGCTCCTCCGCTCCCTTCACTGGCTTCCAGTAACTGCTAGAATCCACTTCAAGACACTGGTACTTGCGTACCATGCTGTGAATGGATCTGGCCCTTCCTACATCCAGGACATGGTTAAACCGTACACCCCAGCACGTGCACTCCGCTCTGCATCAGCCAAACAGCTCGCTGCACCCGCACTGCGAGGGGGACCCAAGTTCCCATCAGCAGAAACACGTGGGTTTGCTATCCTGGCTCCAAAATGGTGGAATGAGCTCCCCATTGAAATCAGGACAGCAGATAGCTTACACATCTTCTTCAGACTGAAAACTCATCTCTTTGGACTCCACTTCCAGAGATAGAATTACTAACAAAGCACTTATATACTAATAAAGGGCTGGCTGATCTAAAGCCAGTTGAGTAGCACTTGAAATGTTTGGCTCTATGAAACCTGATGAACTTATATGATTCTGTTTTCCTCTCGTTTGTATTTTGTTGGTCGAATGCACTTATTGTAAGTCTCTCTGGATAAAAGCCTCAGCTAAATGTAATGTAATGTGTCTCCATGTCTCAGTGTCTCAGTGTCTCCATGTACCTTTGTGTGTGATGCTGTGTACGATGGGGGTGATCAGAGCCTCCCAGCAGGTTCGACCCAGAGCTTCAGCCGCCTCGGGGTCCGGGAGGAAACGATCTGCAAACATCTGCTCATGTCTCAGAGCGCTGTTCAGTCTACACACACACACACACACACACACACACACACACACACACACACACACACACACACACACACACACACACACACACACACACACACACACACACACACACACACACACACACACACACACAGTAGTATAGTGAGTATTACTCAGTAGTATTTGAACAGTAGTATAGTGAGTATTACTCAGTAGTATTTGAACAGTAGTATAGTGAGTATTACTCAGTAGTATTTGAACAGTAGTATAGTGAGTATTACTCAGTAGTATTTGAACAGTAGTATAGTGAGTATTACTCAGTAGTATTTGAACAGTAGTATAGTGAGTATTACTCAGTAGTATTTGAACAGTAGTATAGTGAGTA
Organism: Notothenia rossii; assembly: GCF_949606895.1. Classification (NCBI taxonomy): domain Eukaryota; kingdom Metazoa; phylum Chordata; class Actinopteri; order Perciformes; family Nototheniidae; genus Notothenia; species Notothenia rossii. Next base: position 87,840 of record NW_027639916.1, read on the forward strand.
TTACTCAGTAGTATTTGAACAGTAGTATAGTGAGTATTACTCAGTAGTATTTGAACAGTAGTATAGTGAGTATTACTCAGTAGTATTTGAACAGTAGTATAGTGAGTATTTCTCAGTAGTATTTGAACAGTAGTATAGTGAGTATTACTCAGTAGTATTTGAACAGTAGTATAGTGAGTATTACTCAGTAGTATTTGAACAGTAGTATAGTGAGTATTACTCAGTAGTATTTGAACAGTAGTATAGTGAGTATTACTCAGTAGTATTTGAACAGTAGTATAGTGAGTATTACTCAGTAGTATTTGAACAGTAGTATAGTGAGTACTACTCAGTAGTATTTGAACAGTAGTATAGTGAGTATTACTCAGTAGTATTTGAACAGTAGTATAGTGAGTATTACTCAGTAGTATTTGAACAGTAGTATAGTGAGTATTACTCAGTAGTATTTGAACAGTAGTATAGTGAGTATTTCTCAGTAGTATTTGAACAGTAGTATAGTGAGTATTACTCAGTAGTATTTGAACAGTAGTATAGTGAGTATTACTCAGTAGTATTTGAACAGTAGTATAGTGAGTATTACTCAGTAGTATTTGAACAGTAGTATAGTGAGTATTACTCAGTAGTATTTGAACAGTAGTATAGTGAGTATTACTCAGTAGTATTTGAACAGTATAGTGAGTATTACTCAGTAGTATTTGAACAGTATAGTGAGTATTACTCAGTAGTATTTGAACAGTAGTATAGTGAGTATTACTCAGTAGTATTTGAACAGTAGTATAGTGAGTATTACTCAGTAGTATTTGAACAGTAGTATAGTGAGTATTACTCAGTAGTATTTGAACAGTATAGGGAGTATTACTCAGTAGTATTTGAACAGTAGTATAGTGAGTATTACTCAGTAGTATTTGAACAGTATAGTGAGTATTACTCAGTAGTATTTGAACAGTAGTATAGTGAGTATTACTCAGTAGTATTTGAACAGTAGTATAGTGAGTATTACTCAGTAGTATTTGAACAGTAGTATAGTGAGTATTACTCAGTAGTATTTGAACAGTAGTATAGTGAGTATTACTCAGTAGTATTTGAACAGTATAGGAGTATTACTCAGTAGTATTTGAACAGTAGTATAGTGAGTATTACTCAGTAGTATTTGAACAGTAGTATAGTACTCAGTAGTATTTGAACAGTAGTATAGTGAGTATTACTCAGTAGTATTTGAACAGTAGTATAGTGAGTATTACTCAGTAGTATTTGAACAGTAGTATAGTGAGTATTTCTCAGTAGTATTTGAACAGTAGTATAGTGAGTATTACTCAGTAGTATTTGAACAGTAGTATAGTGAGTATTACTCAGTAGTATTTGAACAGTAGTATAGTGAGTATTACTCAGTAGTATTTGAACAGTAGTATAGTGAGTATTACTCAGTAGTATTTGAACAGTAGTATAGTGAGTATTACTCAGTAGTATTTGAACAGTATAGTGAGTATTACTCAGTAGTATTTGAACAGTATAGTGAGTATTACTCAGTAGTATTTGAACAGTAGTATAGTGAGTATTACTCAGTAGTATTTGAACAGTAGTATAGTGAGTATTACTCAGTAGTATTTGAACAGTAGTATAGTGAGTATTACTCAGTAGTATTTGAACAGTATAGTGAGTATTACTCAGTAGTATTTGAACAGTATAGTGAGTATTACTCAGTAGTATTTGAACAGTAGTATAGTGAGTATTACTCAGTAGTATTTGAACAGTAGTATAGTGAGTATTACTCAGTAGTATTTGAACAGTAGTATAGTGAGTATTACTCAGTAGTATTTGAACAGTAGTATAGTGAGTATTACCAGTAGTATTTGAACAGTAGTATAGTGAGTATTACTCAGTAGTATTTGAACAGTAGTATAGTGAGTATTTCTCAGTAGTATTTGAACAGTAGTATAGTGAGTATTACTCAGTAGTATTTGAACAGTAGTATAGTGAGTATTACTCAGTAGTATTTGAACAGTAGTATAGTGAGTATTACTCAGTAGTATTTGAACAGTAGTATAGTGAGTATTACTCAGTAGTATTTGAACAGTAGTATAGTGAGTATTACTCAGTAGTATTTGAACAGTAGTATAGTGAGTATTACTCAGTAGTATTTGAACAGTAGTATAGTGAGTATTACTCAGTAGTATTTGAACAGTAGTATAGTGAGTATTACTCAGTAGTATTTGAACAGTATAGTGAGTATTACTCAGTAGTATTTGAACAGTATAGTGAGTATTACTCAGTAGTATTTGAACAGTAGTATAGTGAGTATTACTCAGTAGTATTTGAACAGTAGTATAGTGAGTATTACTCAGTAGTATTTGAACAGTATAGGGAGTATTACTCAGTAGTATTTGAACAGTATAGTGAGTATTACTCAGTAGTATTTGAACAGTAGTATAGTGAGTATTACTCAGTAGTATTTGAACAGTAGTATAGTGAGTATTACTCAGTAGTATTTGAACAGTAGTATAGTGAGTATTACTCAGTAGTATTTGAACAGTAGTATAGTGAGTATTACTCAGTAGTATTTGAACAGTAGTATAGTGAGTATTACTCAGTAGTATTTGAACAGTATAGTGAGTATTACTCAGTAGTATTTGAACAGTAGTATAGTGAGTATTACTCAGTAGTATTTGAACAGTAGTATAGTGAGTATTACTCAGTAGTATTTGAACAGTAGTATAGTGAGTATTACTCAGTAGTATTTGAACAGTATAGGGAGTATTACTCAGTAGTATTTGAACAGTAGTATAGTGAGTATTACTCAGTAGTATTTGAACAGTAGTATAGTGAGTATTACTCAGTAGTATTTGAACAGTATAGTGAGTATTACTCAGTAGTATTTGAACAGTATAGTGAGTATTACTCAGTAGTATTTGAACAGTAGTATAGTGAGTATTACTCAGTAGTATTTGAACAGTAGTATAGTGAGTATTACTCAGTAGTATTTGAACAGTAGTATAGTGAGTATTACTCAGTAGTATTTGAACAGTATAGGGAGTATTACTCAGTAGTATTTGAACAGTAGTATAGTGAGTATTACTCAGTAGTATTTGAACAGTAGTATAGTGAGTATTACTCAGTAGTATTTGAACAGTAGTATAGTGAGTATTACTCAGTAGTATTTGAACAGTAGTATAGTGAGTATTACTCAGTAGTATTTGAACAGTAGTATAGTGAGTATTACTCAGTAGTATTTGAACAGTATAGTGAGTATTACTCAGTAGTATTTGAACAGTAGTATAGTGAGTATTACTCAGTAGTATTTGAACAGTAGTATAGTGAGTATTACTCAGTAGTATTTGAACAGTAGTATAGTGAGTATTACTCAGTAGTATTTGAACAGTAGTATAGTGAGTATTACTCAGTAGTATTTGAACAGTATAGGGAGTATTACTCAGTAGTATTTGAACAGTAGTATAGTGAGTATTACTCAGTAGTATTTGAACAGTAGTATAGTGAGTATTACTCAGTAGTATTTGAACAGTAGTATAGTGAGTATTACTCAGTAGTATTTGAACAGTAGTATAGTGAGTATTACTCAGTAGTATTTGAACAGTAGTATAGTGAGTATTACTCAGTAGTATTTGAACAGTAGTATAGTGAGTATTACTCAGTAGTATTTGAACAGTAGTATAGTGAGTATTACTCAGTAGTATTTGAACAGTAGTATAGTGAGTATTACTCAGTAGTATTTGAACAGTGGTATAGTGAGTATTACTCAGTAGTATTTGAACAGTATAGTGAGTATTACTCAGTAGTATTTGAACAGTATAGTGAGTATTACTCAGTAGTATTTGAACAGTAGTATAGTGAGTATTACTCAGTAGTATTTGAACAGTAGTATAGTGAGTATTACTCAGTAGTATTTGAACAGTATAGGGAGTATTACTCAGTAGTATTTGAACAGTAGTATAGTGAGTATTACTCAGTAGTATTTGAACAGTAGTATAGTGAGTATTACTCAGTAGTATTTGAACAGTAGTATAGTGAGTATTACTCAGTAGTATTTGAACAGTAGTATAGTGAGTATTACTCAGTAGTATTTGAACAGTAGTATAGTGAGTATTACTCAGTAGTATTTGAACAGTATAGTGAGTATTACTCAGTAGTATTTGAACAGTAGTATAGTGAGTATTACTCAGTAGTATTTGAACAGTAGTATAGTGAGTATTACTCAGTAGTATTTGAACAGTAGTATAGTGAGTATTACTCAGTAGTATTTGAACAGTAGTATAGTGAGTATTACTCAGTAGTATTTGAACAGTATAGGGAGTATTACTCAGTAGTATCTGAACAGTAGTATGGTGAGTATTACTCAGTAGTATTTGAACAGTAGTATAGTGAGTATTACTCAGTAGTATTTGAACAGTAGTATAGTGAGTATTACTCAGTAGTATTTGAACAGTATAGGGAGTATTACTCAGTAGTATTTGAACAGTAGTATAGTGAGTATTACTCAGTAGTATTTGAACAGTAGTATAGTGAGTATTACTCAGTAGTATTTGAACAGTAGTATAGTGAGTATTACTCAGTAGTATTTGAACAGTAGTATAGTGAGTATTACTCAGTAGTATTTGAACAGTAGTATAGTGAGTATTACTCAGTAGTATTTGAACAGTATAGTGAGTATTACTCAGTAGTATTTGAACAGTAGTATAGTGAGTATTACTCAGTAGTATTTGAACAGTAGTATAGTGAGTATTACTCAGTAGTATTTGAACATTAGTATAGTGAGTATTACTCAGTAGTATTTGAACAGTAGTATAGTGAGTATTACTCAGTAGTATTTGAACAGTATAGTGAGTATTACTCAGTAGTATTTGAACAGTATAGTGAGTATTACTCAGTAGTATTTGAACAGTAGTATAGTGAGTATTACTCAGTAGTATTTGAACAGTAGTATAGTGAGTATTACTCAGTAGTATTTGAACAGTAGTATAGTGAGTATTACTCAGTAGTATTTGAACAGTAGTATAGTGAGTATTACTCAGTAGTATTTGAACAGTAGTATAGTGAGTATTACTCAGTAGTATTTGAACAGTAGTATAGTGAGTATTACTCAGTAGTATTTGAACAGTATAGTGAGTATTACTCAGTAGTATTTGAACAGTAGTATAGTGAGTATTACTCAGTAGTATTTGAACAGTAGTATAGTGAGTATTACTTGTGGAAGAGCCTGAGCAGCGCGCCCCGCTCCTCCCTGACTTCCTGGCTCCAGCTGTTGGCCTTGGTGCTGTAGAACAGGAAGGTCCGGCAGCACAGCTGCTCCTTGAACACAGGCCAGAAGGTGGGCTTCGGACCCAGAACCTCGAAGCCGTGGACCCGGGTGTCGATGCCTCCCTGGGGGGGGGGGGGGGTAAGATAGTAAAAATACTATTAATAATACAGTTATCGGTAAACACAACGCAGACTCTATGCATTCTGTGTTACTTGTATGCACCACGACACCAAGTCAAACTCCTCGTACGTGTGAGCCCGCCTGGAGACAAACCTGCTTCTGGAGCCACTTGGAGGAAGCCAGAGAAACTGAACTAAAATGTCCATCAAGTTAAAAACGTTCCAAAGTGATCACATCGGATTAACTGCTTTAGTGCATGAGAGCAGAGGGGGGGCTCTGACCTGCTGACACCTCTTCACACGGATCTGGATGATGGGCCAGAACCGGGTCAGGTTCTCCAGCAGAACCACCCGACTGGCTGAAGGGGTCACGTTCACCTGGAGGGGGGGGGCACAGACAGGGTTTATTAGAGGGGGGGGCACATACAGGGTTTATTAGGGGGGGGGGGCACATACAGGGTTTATTAGAAGGGGGACACATACAGGGTTTATTAGGGGGGGGGCACATACAGGGTTTATTAGAGGGGGGACACATACAGGGTTTATTAGGGGGGGGCACATACAGGGTTTATTAGAGGGGGGGTCACATACAGGGTTTATTAGGGGGGGGAAACATACAGGGTTTATTAGAGGGGGGGCACATACAGGGCTTATTAGAGGGGGGGCACATACAGGGTTTATTAGGGGGGGGGCACATACAGGGTTTATTAGAGGGGGGACACATACAGGGTTTATTAGAGGGGGGGGTCACATACAGGGTTTATTAGGGGGGGGAAACATACAGGTTTATTAGAGGGGGGTCACATACAGGGTTTATTAGGGGGGGGGAACATACAGGGTTTATTAGAGGGGGGGCACATACAGGGTTTATTAGAGGGGGGGGCACATACAGGGTTTATTAGGGGGGGGTCACTCTAAAGACACATTTGAATATGAAATAATAATCCTTAACCCACAGGGTGTACGTACGGGACCTACAGAACAGCTGTTATGTGTATAGCAACAGGACATGGTTTCCCTCAGTCCTTCAGACTCACGGTGTTGAGCTCGGTGCTGATGCTGGTGGGCTCGTCCCCCCCCAGGACCAGGACCCGGGCCGGCATGTAGCTCGAGTCCTCGCTGGCCACGTGGACCGCCAGCTGTCTGAACACACAAACCGCTGAGTCATGCTTTGAGGTGTTCAGGTGGTGTACCCTCAGAACCTGATCAGAACCCCTCAGAACCTGATCAGAACCCCTCAGTACCTGATCAGAACCCCTCAGTAACCATCAGAACCTGATCAGAACCCCTCAGTACCTGATCAGAACCCCTCAGTAACCATCAGAACCTGATCAGAACCCCTCAGTAACCATCAGAACCTGATCATAAGCCCTCAGTACCTGATCAGAACCCCTCAGAACCTGATCAGAACCCCTCAGTACCTGATCAGAACCCCTCAGTAACCATCAGAACCTGATCAGAACCCCTCAGTAACCATCAGAACCTGATCAGAACCCCTCAGTACCTGATCAGAACCCCTCAGAACCTGATCAGTACCCCTCAGAACCCGATCAGAACCCCTCAGAACCCTCAGTACCTGATCAGAACCCCTTAGTACCCCTCAGAACCTGATCAGAACCCCTCAGAAACCTCAGAACCTGATCAGAACCCCTTAGTACCCTCAGAACCAGATCAGAACCCCTTAGTACCCCTCAGAACCTGATCAGAACCCCTCAGTACCTGATCAGAACCTGATCAGAGTCCCTCAGAACCTGATCAGAACCCCTTAGTACCTGATCAGAACCTGATCAGAGTCCCTCAGAACCTGATCAGAACCCCTCAGTACCTGATCAGAACCTGATCAGAGTCCCTCAGAACCAGATCAGAACCCCTCAGAACCCCTCGGAACCTGATCAGAACCCTCAGTACCCCTCAGAACCTGATCAGAACCCCTCAGTACCTGATCAGAACCCCTCAGAACCTGATCAGAACCCCTCAGTAACCCTCAGAACCTGATCAGAACCCCTCAGAACCTGATCAGAACCCCTCAGTACCTGATCAGAACCCCTCAGTACCTGATCAGAACCTGATCAGAACCCCTCAGTACCTGATCAGAAGAACCCCTCAGTACCTGATCAGAACCCCTTTGTGCATGTAGATATAGTGTGACCCGGTGCAGCCGTTGGACTCCCAGTAGGTTTTGGGGTTCTTGTCGGTGAGCTTGTTAGCTCGATGGTGATTGGACGAGACCTCCACCTTCTCCCAGCACTTATCCTCCTTCAGCTCCACGCTGGAGCCTGGACACATCATCGCCATGGAAACATAGAGTTAATATATGATAACAGCATGTATATATATTAGGGCTGTCATACGATTACATTTGTAATCAGATTAATCACAGCTTCAACATTAATGAATCAGATTAATCACCTTTCGAACTATGTCCAAAATAAGCCATTTCTTTATGTATATTGTTTTGGGAATAGAAAGATAAATGAAAGAAGGTGGATATATCCATTTAACACACAGTATGTTTATTATAACATTGTTCTGTGTGTCAAAAGCCCACACACCTATCAATCATCAAACCGTGGGGTCTTACTTCATTACGTGTTGATTTAATCAACGGGGGAGTACTTCAGGAAATCGACGGGGGGGGGGGCTAGTGGAGTACTTCGTGACCACAGAGTGTGACCGTTGTGATCAGCTGTTTTTGCGCAGTTCTCCAGTGAAGGGGGGGGGGGGAGTCTCCCTCCGCAGCCGGTTGGCGTAGTTTTGGCACAATTCCATGGTGGCCTACAGACCGACGTTAACAGCAGCCCTGTCTGTGCACACGGAGACCGGCTCTGTCGTCCGGTGATCTAACCGCCTTCTGGAAAAGCTTCACAAGTACGTCGCTACGCAAATGCACTTTGTGACACAAGTGACGGTACGCATTTCAGATTAAGCACATAGCCTGCGTACCAGTTATGTGCACCTAGTACTACAGCAAAAGTATTCTCCGTTGGGACTTCCTGCAACAACACCACGCCGTTATCTTGATTCTGATTGGCCAGAAGACATTATCAAAGATGTTCTATTGAGAAGACGATCACTACGTGACAAAAGTTTTCAAAACCGTTTCTGGTCTTCGGTATTTCCAGACAAGTGGCTACTGAAATCAATCTGACTAACTGCTGTCTGTGTGATTCTCGGCGCGAGTTGGCGGACTTTATTTTGCTTACTTTAACATCATTGTTCATGGTGGGGCTAAGGTGGGGCTAAGCCATCTCTTGGTATGGCTGTAGCCTACCCCAGCCATACCCTGGCGCTGCCACTGGTGGGATGTATGGGGCGGGACATTCTGCACATGCGTTAAATGTTTTAACGCAATTAATTCAAAAAATTCATTACCGCTGTTAACGAGATAATTTTGACAGCATTATAATAACAGTGTTTTAATATATGATAACAGCATGTAGGTATATGTGATAACAGCATGTAGGTATATGTGATAACAGCATGTAGGTATATGTGATAACAGCATGTAGGTATATGTGATAACAGCATGTAGGTATATATGATAACAGCATGTAGGTATATATGATAACAGCATGTAGGTATATGTGATAACAGCATGTAGGTATATGTGATAACAGCATGTAGGTATATGTGATAACAGCATGTAGGTATATGTGATAACAGCATGTAGGTGTATGTGATAACAGCATGTAGGTATATATGATAACAGCATGTAGGTATATGTGATAACAGCATGTAGGTATATGTGATAACAGCATGTAGGTATATGTGATAACAGCATGTAGGTATATATGATAACAGCATGTAGGTATATGTGATAACAGCATGTAGGTATATGTGATAACAGCATGTAGGTATATGTGATAACAGCATGTAGGTATATGTGATAACAGCATGTAGGTATATGTGATAACAGCATGTAGGTATATGTGATAACAGCATGTAGGTATATGTGATAACAGCATGTAGGTATATGTGATAACAGCATGTAGGTATATATGATAACAGCATGTAGGTATATATGATAACAGCATGTAGGTGTATGTGATAACAGCATGTAGGTATATATGATAACAGCATGTAGGTATATATGATAACAGCATGTAGGTATATGTGATAACAGCATGTAGGTATATATGATAACAGCATGTAGGTATATATGATAACAGCATGTAGGTATATATGATAACAGCATGTAGGTATATGTGATAACAGCATGTATGTATATATGATAACAGCATGTAGGTATATATGATAACAGCATGTAGGTATATGTGATAACAGCATGTAGGTATATGTGATAACAGCATGTAGGTATAT